>NC_069374.1:38451439-38754469 GCF_021730395.1 Mercenaria mercenaria
CGAGTAGACAGATCCGTATATTTTGTCAAGCCTACCGCGAGTAGACAGATCCGTATATTCTGTCAAGCCTACCGCGAGTAGACAGCTCCGTATATTCTGTCAAGCCTACCGCGAGTAGAAAGATCCGTATATTCTGTCAAGCCTACCGCGAGTAGACAGATCCGTATATTCTGTCAAGCCTACCGCGAGTACACAGATCCGTATATTCTGTCAAGCCTACCGCGAGTAGACAGATCCGTATATTCTGTCAAGCCTACCGTGAGTAGACAGATCCGTATATTCTGTCAAGCCTACCGCGAATGGAATTCTATATATACCCATCAAAAAGATAATCTTAATTATGACAGCAAAAAAAATGTAATTATTGAAAAAGTAGCGCCGCGAGTATACAATAAATGTATTTCAGATATATTAAATAACTAAACGAACAAAAAAAATTGTTAAAATAGGCTCTGATGTTTAAAATGCGTTAAAAGCATGCCATCTCCTACATTGTCCCGTTTATTTTCATTATACACGGATTGACATGCTATTTGGCGGCATACAGACCTCGAGAAAGGCGGTTTGATCTGGATTATATGAAATTCATTATAATTTTTATTATCATGAACTGACAATTTCAACACAGTCTTGAATATAGAAAACGACTTAAAAGACGGAGGATAGTATAGCTAAACAATCACTACCGAGCTGTTTTACAGCCGCTGACAAACAGTATGTATCAACATGGTGTTGAACAGAAGATAAATGTAAATGAGTCTTAAACTGTGAACAAAAACGATTTGCAGCATGATTGAAACATACACTGACGAGAACTATGTAACAATAACCAGCCTGTCTTTCCTTGGAATCATTTGGAGATTTTGTTAAAGGGAAACCCTAGAGAACGCTTTGTAGTTTACTGTTGGTGAACACCTTATCTATAATTTATGTCAAGGAATACATAATTTTCGTATACATTATGATACAGAAACTGTTGTATGACTGCTTACTGGTGCGGCTCTTTTCTATATACGTTCGGCTATGTTTTTTTTTTTATTTGTATTTGTACAAAACATGATTTTTTTTGCTTTTTTTTTTATATTTCCAAGTTGGTACAAAAGCTCACATTGTAAAAACAACTATTAATCTGTGAGGATCAGTGCTTGCTACGTTCTCGATATTTATGTGGAATTGTTATTTGAATAATTAAGCAAAACAAAGGAGAGGGGAAACTTTTGCTATGTGAAATATCATTTAAACTTTCCTGGAGGCATTTGTATGAAAGTAGTTCTCCTCAAGAATAATATTGATTGTTCCATGTGCTCCCAAAAATCACGGAAGACATTTTAAAGGCAACAGTAATGGGAACGGGAACTACTAAAGACATCGATAAAACTATTACCGCGGAGAAGATGTTCACATGACATTAAATCGTGGGATAATAGGCAATGTTTTTCTCCAGATTAGGACATAAACAATGGCAGATATTACCAGATGTTTCCCATTTCTAGAGGACAAAATATTGACATTATGTATGGGTACGTCATAAACTATTTAGGTACATGTCTGTCTCGTAATTGTCAGCAGATAGGAGAGAGTGTAACTATTAAACTGCGATCGAATGAAATTTTCTCCGTGAGTGCCAGGTCTGCGCGAATCCCTGACCTAGGTGAATCCCAAGTCTTCGTGAAAGCCAGGTCTTCGTGAATCCCTGGTCTACACGAATGCCGGTCACGAATGTGTCTGTGTGAATCTCTGGAAAGCGTGATTGTCAGATCCGCGCAAATCTTTGCTCCGCATGAATGATAGGGCTTGGTGTATGCCAATCTGCGTGAATCCATGGTCTGCGCAAATCCCAAGTTTTCGTAATTGCCAGGTCCCTACAGGTCTTCGCGAATGCCAGGTCTTCGTGAAACATTCGTCTGTGTAAATCCCTGGTCTGCGTGAATGCCAGATGTGCGTGAATCCCTGGTCCGCACGAATGCAAGGTGGCGAATAGCAGGTCTGCGTGAATGCTAGGTCTTCGTGAATCTTTTGTCTGTGTTAATCACTGGTCTGTGTTAATTCCTGGTCTGCGTGAATGCCAGGCCTCCGTGAATGCTAGGTCTGCGTGATTGCCATATCTGCGTTAATCTTTGGTCTGCGTGACTATCAGGTCCGAGCGAATATCTGCTCTACGTGAATGCCAGGTCCGCCAAATCTTTGCTCTCTGCGTGAATGCCAGGTCTTGGTGAATGCCAAGCTGCGTGAATCTAAGGTCTGCGCAAATCCCAAGACTTAGTGATTGCCAGGTCCCTGGTCTGTGTTAATGCCAGGTCATCGCGAATGCCATGTCTTCGTGAATCCTTGGTTTGTGCTAATCATTGGTCTGGTTAATCCCTGGTCTGTGTTAATCCCTGGTCTACGTGAATGCCAGGCCTTCGTGAATACCTGCATTAATACCTGCGTGAATCTGCAGGAATATCAGGTCTGCACAAATATTAGGACTACACGAATATCAGGTCTGCAGAATATCAGGACTGCACGAATACCTGGTCTGCACGAATACCTTGTCGGTCATACTTCCTTAAACTCTTAACGGATAAAAGTTTATACTTATGTTTATTGCTCAGTCCTTTCCATTGTTATTATTACACGTATTGAATGACTTGTCGGTCAATAGTCAAAACTATTGCCCGAGGTCCGAAGGATAATTTTGACTATTGACTGGCAAAGTGTTTTATTACATGACATCATAAAATAAGTTTTAGTTAATTTAAGTTTTCAGTTTTATTTTTAAATTTTAGACTTAGTTATTGCAAACGACCGACGATTTATATAAGGTGTTATGTAATAAAAGTAAATAAGGACCGACGATTTACTTATACTGTGGTCGTACTTAACATATACATCAACATTGAAGTTGATGTAACCTATGCGACTATTTGTTTAGATGGATTTGTTCGACACCGTTTAAAAGTGATGAATTTCTGATTAGACAGAATAAAAAATATTCGAATTAACTATATAATCTGATAAACTGCACATAAATCGTGCATACGATAATATATTATTTGTATCAATGATTTTTTACAACGTTTTAAAGTGATAGATTTTGATTAGACACTGAATAAAATTATTATAATTGTATATCATTTATATACGTATATAAGAATCTCTATAAATCTGATCGATTAATACCCATATTGTATAATATTTATAGCATATTGAACTATATGCATACTATATTATTATAAGCTTTGACTATTTATATTTATTACTCATCATAAATAAGCTCTATTTAACCTGACTTACAAAGATTTTCGTATAATTAAGAAATGAAATGATTTTTTCCGGTGTTCATGCGAAATGAACGACAGAATAGGATTGGCAAATCTATGAATCGCGCTAGCGATTCATGTTTTAATTTGCCGATCCTATCCCGTCGTTCATTTCGCATGAACACCGAAAAAATAGTTTCATTTCTTATATTTACATTATATTTCCTTTCCATTTGTAAACCATATAATATTATGAATTGCATATAATTTGTAGCATTTAACATTAAAATCAGCTTCCCGGCCATTCTGTTCACCAGACGGAACAACTGCGACGTCATCTAAGGAACGTTCTCCCCGACTATACGCGGACGTCGTCAAAACAGCGGTCGGTTATCACTAAGCAGAGATGACGTAATTTTTTGCGCCTTTCCTTTTGCTGTTCATACAAAATGAACGTCAAAATTTCAATGGAAAAGAATAGGGCGAATGTAAATATTTGTGCATACACGTAATAGCTGGAAATAATCTGATGTTTGAACCATTTTCAGCTTTGCTATTTTAACAAACGTATGGGGAGTGGGGTGGAGTTTTGCGATTCAAATGCATGAACAATATCACACAAATGTTTTCTAATTAACTGATAAGGATCTATTAAGTAGATATAAGTATTCAAGATTTTTATAGTTAAACATCACAGCACCAAATGTAGTAAAATAATAAAGTAAGCAATAAAACAATCAAATTACAATAATATTTAAGGACGTATAAGTAATTGTTACCATAGTATGTTTGTTGTATTCGCCATACTCTATCAAATATATTTTCTACATGCATTGTCACACGCGGTTTCCATCACAAAGGATATATATTTTGATAAAAATGCACAATTTCCTCAAAAATATATAAAGTGGTTTCAATGTATGGGCGGGATGGGTATTAAAGAAAATAATTTGACACTGTAATATAAAGTTTCAACGTTAAAATATAATATGGGTAATTTGTCAAAATGTATAGTGCTATCATAGTATATCATATATTTATATTTGTGATATTTTTATCGAAAAAAGGCCAGTGTTCTATGGACAATACGTTCAAATGACGCTATTATTAAATGTCAGGTGTTCTTCTGTTCTCATTTGTCACTTGTTCGAAAACAAAACAAAAGAACACGACCATAGTCATATTGGACGTGATTGTAAACTCTTCACGGTTTAGAAATGATATTTGAGTGAAATTTACCACATTCGGGGCAACGTTTTGGAGGTAGTGGAAACGGGGTGATAAATATGTGGACAGTCGTCAATACTTTTGAGTTCGAACAATTGAACAATTGTCTCAACTATGGCACATAAGGACATGACCTCTTGTTGTGACAGACTGTCTCAACTATGGCCTGTAGTCACATGAACTCTTGCTGTGACAGACTGTCTCAATTATGGCATGTAACGACATGACCTCTTGCTGTGACAGATTGTCTTAACTATTGCACATAAGAACATGACCTCTCGCTGTAACAGATTGTCTTAACTATTGCACATAAGGACATGACCTCTTGTTGTAACAGACTGTCTCAACTATGGCCTGTAGCCACATGAACTCTTGCTGTGACAGACTGTCTCAACTATGGCACATAAGGACATGACCTCTTGCTGTGACAGACTGTCTCAACTATGGCACATAAGGACATGACCTCTTGCTGTGACAGACTGTCTCAACTATGGCACATAAGGACATGACCTCTTGCTGTGACAGACTGTCTCAACTATGGCACATAAGGACATGACCTCTTGCTGTGGCAGAATGTCTCAACTATGGCACATAAGGACATGACCTCTTGCTGTGACAGACTGTCTCAACTATGGCACATAAGGACATGACCTCTTGCTGTGGCAGAATGTCTCAACTATGGCACATAATTTAATAGGAAGCTAAAACTTAAAACCACATGATGAATTTACTGTCTAAAGCTTTTCCTACCGTATGTTTCTGTTCTGATTGACGGCACTTCTGCTGTTTTATGATATCTGAATGATGATTGTTTAAGTGTAATAAGATCATGTAAATATTGGGGTGATAACTTATATTATAAAAAATTATCTTTTAAAAGACATAATAACTATTGATCGTAATCTACTCCAAGATGAGTTGTTGTTTCTCTAATTTGTCAGAATTTTTGTTGAACAGAGGGCAAAAGTTGAACTGATTGTATTAACTATTAGATACCTTATTATGAATTGTGAAAAAGCGGTCATTACGCTAGACTTCGACGGATCCATAATGGTGCAGTATGCCTCGCGCCATAATCATAATGACCCTGTGTAAGCGGAACGTCCGAGCGTTCTGACGTTGACATTTTGTAGCAACGTCATTATGGCGGATGAAATGGTGCTGAATCGTTTTCTTGTCGATTCTCAAGTAATGATGGCATTGTTGGCGGAAAAAAGGCAGTAAGAAAATATGAAAAAAAAAATCCAAGATAAATAGATCTATACAGAAAAGGTATACCATAAAAAGGTCAATAAACGACTGGTGTGTGCCTTCCAGCCATAATGGCACATCTACATCATAATAGCCCCCGGGCTAAAGCTTCTGGCGATTATGAAACTGGGTGTGCCATTACGGCAAGAATGCACAACCCAGCCGTATATTTAGCTCTTATAAAGGACTTATATATCATTTATTGTTGGGTGTAAGGAATTAACGTAGTCGGAGTAATACATTTGCTTGTCTTGCTGCATTTTCCACATATAACTTGTGACTTGTTGAGAAGTAGGAGCATAATTACAGTAACTGTTTACATTGTAATTACAAATAAGAAATAAATCGTCTTCTTATATTGTTTGGGTTAATCATTACAGAGTAACATATCTTTGTAAGAAGACAGATGCTTAATTATATGAAATGAAAAACAAAAACAAAAGCAGTTAAAATTTATAAGGATGACAATAAAAATAGTCTCAAGCAGTACTCTTCATTTATAAAGTAGCAACAGTAACGCCACTTCGTTAGAACTTATTTCTAAAAATATGATTTATTTACAATAACACTTACAACATAATTGGGAGCACGTGTGCAAGCTCTTGAAGTTTGGACAAGGATGTGTAGTTCTTCATAACTATTCTTATCTAATCAGATGTATAAGTGAATGAATTATTTAATTAACACGCTATGATTATTGTAAGTGAAAAATAAATATATATTTTTCTAAGGTATATTTTAGGTATGGTATTTTGTCATTCAAAAACTTTGCGAAACTTTGTCACAATGTGTAGCCCTCATGTTCAGATAATTATGTTAAAGATTAGCCATTCAAAGCATTGACAACATATATTCTATAGATTATATCAGTCACTGGTTGTAGATGCAGATGGGCTTATCCGATTTGAGGGTAACTGATTTGCCGACTTACCACCAAAAACAGTTACCCGAAAGCGCGATATTTCCATCTACATTTATTACCAGTGGTAGGATATTTTTCTTGCATATCATATTTGACAAATTATGGAATAAATAAAACAAAACGAGGCCGAGTTGTTAAGGGTGCCGACTTCGGATCACTTGACCCTTACCGATGAGGAGTAGAATTCCTTCATCCAGCTGGCTCACGAAAGGTCGGTGGTTTTACCCAAGTGCTCATCCATGCTTTAAACAATGCCCGGGGTCTTCCTCCAACATCAAAAGCTGGGAAAGTCGACATGTGACCTAACTTTAGTTAGTGTTTAAATCCAAAAGAAAAATGTCTATAAACTGTGCAAGAATATAAGGCCAAGTCGCAGGTAGATCCATTAATAATACCGTGCTTTCTGGTATTTGATTAATGCATTTGATATTAGTTGAAATGAGAAGTACAACATGTTTAGTAGACTTACACAGTCTGTTGAGATTAAACATAAATTCCCATTCTATTAAAAGAAAAAATATGTCAACAGGCCCATTACAAAATTCTCTTTTCCTATTTCTGTGGCCTTCTTTTACTGTGGCTTAGAGTTGGAGATAAGAGATGTTGTAAATTTTTCAAGAAAGTGCTATCAAAGAGGATTGATTTTATGGCCAAGTACTTTACTTTTAAAACTACTCTAACGACTGATGCCAGTCTACATGTTTCCATTTAATCTGACACCATGGTTTCTTGTCTCGAAAACATTATACATGTATTATAGAAACATGATGGGCTTCCAAAATGGTGTTTCGAAGCATGGGTATATGTAAGGCCACAATTTAGTGGTGTTCAACCTAAAGCGGTACCTTTTAGGGATACATTGCACACAGTAGCTCTGAAAATTATCTTTTTCTACACTCCAGCTTAAAACGATCAATTACTTGGTAATAATGCGTGTTATTTGATGACGAAAGTTTCTTTTTTTTTCTCAATAATATCTAGAAATAGTCCGTGCACTGAACCATTATAGACGAATTAAAAGCCCAATAATTGGTAGTATTAGGTAGTTATCCAAGTGATATACGGGTAATTTCCATGAAAGTTCTAAATTCGGCAGATAGTAACTGAAATACTGTAGTCAGTATATTCACTGAACAAAGCGAACAAATTCCATACACATTTTTCATTTTTATGCTTCCCAAAGGGGAGAGGTGGGGGAGCATATGGTCGCCACCATGTCCGTCCGTCTGCCTGTCTGTCCCTCTTCTTTTCCGGAGGATAACTCAAAATGTATTGAAGGTACCAAATTGTAACTGTATACAATGATAGAGCTCATTGATAGGGAGTGCAGTGACAAGGAATCATAACTGTAGGTGGTCTAATTTTTTTAATTATCTCCCTTTTTGAAAACTATTGAAAACTTTGCCCAGGGCATAACTGGAATATCAGTAAGGTATTGACTTGATACTTTACGCATTGTTAGAGGTCAGTGAGAGAAAGCGCAGTGACAAGGAGCCATAACTCTAGGTGGTCCAATCTTTTAATTATTTCGCTTTTCTAAAAAAAAAACAAAAAAAAAAACTTTGTTCGGGACATAACTCGAATACTATGTAAGGTATTAAATTGATACTTAGATTTTTGTTGGGTTTCACGTCGCACCGACACAATTATAGGCCATGTGGCAGAAACCTCCATGAATCATGCCGATTGCTTTCTACTGTGTTAATGTACGAAATCTATTTATAGAATCATACAGATTGTTTATTTGTATTAAACCAGTTATAATAAATATGTTGTAATAAAAAAGAAATTGAATAATTATTGATATCATTTTGACTACCGTTCGTATGTAGAGGAATTATAATACCTTTAGATCAGTTAACGTGAAAATATCCCGAGCTCAGAATATGAAAGGATAGACTATATACACTTTCAATCAAATATTCGTTTAGAAGACAACACTGCTATAAGCTTTACCTCACTTCAGAGTATTCATAGCCGATGAAAGTTCTCCAGGTTTAACTCTTGAGTTCATAAAAGTCATCGTTCCCACAAAAATCTAAAGCCTCCCCATCAAAACAATCTTATGTCCAAACCTGAAGGTCTCCCTTATTTTAAAAATAAAATCCAGAAATCTCCCGGTTAATGTACTATTTCACGCATTATCTATCTATTATGCATAATGTTCTAGAGATATCACACTTGCTAGTTGTTTGTCCTAATCAGTTTTAATTGTTATCAGTAGATGGACAAACGAACATAATTCTGTTTCCAATTTCTTAAAGTACTTGAAGATACTATACTTGTACTTACATCATTGTTTAAAAAGTATCAAAATGAAAATTAAAGTCTGTATGTTATTTTGATGATTTGATTCCATTTATTGAAATGGGTTGCGGTTGAAAATATGTCATTGTATGATATAGGGTAAATTACGTAGAATTATTCGTGATATGTACCAAAAAGTTAACTCTTATGTTAAAAATTAATTCTTTTTCTCTTAGATGATATAGTTAATTATTTTGGTACTTCCTTTGATCCTACAGACGAATTTGTGTTTAGTTGGTAAATCTTTGACGGCGATAAATTAGCTTTTATAGGGAATTTGATCTTAGTCCTGTAACATTATGTCACTTACTCGATGCTTTGGTATCATCTGTAATGAACTACTCCTCAAATTCGGGGTTATTCTAAGTCTAAAGAAATTGAAAAAATACATTTAAAGTTTTGTAAAACGTTTTGCAAGTTGGGCCAAATACATATAATGCAAGTATCTATGGTGGACTAGAAAGATATCCTTTATATATATGTCCATCGATGGCTTTATAAGAATAATAAAGTATTGGTACCAACAACATAATATTTAAAAAAAAACTGTGTAAAATCAAGCATTGGAAGAATATAAATTAGGTTTCAAATGTCAGAAAGCTTTTGACTGACTTTGGATTCTCATATAAGTTTGATCATTCTGACGGTATAAATAAGCATGAATTTTTTTTTGCGAATTTAAATGTTGTATTATGAAACACATATACAAGTATGGTTTGGTAATTATATTAATTATATACCTATATAAATTCTGTAAAAACATCGTCTTGTATTTTCACAAGTAAATAGGAACAAGCAGAAAAAAATCGGATCCGTATTGTACCGTTTGTATTGTATGTTACCGGACTGCTTTCATTAATATGCATAACCTGACAGAGTTCTATAAATAGCGCACATAAAAACTTCACTAAGTTCAATTTTCACATCGATAAACATTTAAGATTTCGTTCAATAACAAAACAACAAACAAAAATGTGGAGGTATATAATAAAAGGGTCATTATAACAGTAGGTAGATCTAGGATTTTGTATTCGGCTCTCGTGGATTTTGCAAGGTCGGATCACGCTCGGCTCTTGCGCGCCTCGTGAGATCCGATCTGGCAAAAACGAACCCAAGCCAAATACATCATCCCAGATTGAGCTACTATTAAAATAACCCTATTATATATAATCATTATCGTCTTAAAGCTAGAAGTATAAGATTCCCTATGTCGTGTTTATTGTCACGTTGACTTTATATTTGTAAAGAAAATATGCTTAGATGGTGTACTAAAAAGGTTTATATTCTGATCTCGTGCTAGTTTAAGCTAGTTGCTATCAGTATGCACCTTGAACTCGTTCTGATATTTTTGTCATATGAAATGATCAACTTGCATTACACAATTTACTGTTATTAAATGCTGAGGTCGAAACCAACCTTTCGACTGCCCGACTTGACTCTAATTTGGCATCAGTTAGCTTAAACCCGTTCTCAACTTTTATTCTAATCGAAAGCAGTATTTAATTATTTATGAATCAGACAATGGTATTATGATATAAATGAAATAAACATAACTCTCAAATTCAAAATATTATGTTTGAAGTTCAACTATATTTCCTTGGAGACATCCTTTTAAACATAATGCATTTGTTTTTAAAGTATAAGCTATTCAAACTACGTACTTTAACATTCATTAGAAAACCATGACGTGTGCACGTATTAAGTTAATAAAAGTGTTTAAATTACCTGAAATAAACGCGAAATGTCATCATTACAAATGTGGGCGGAGATATTTGAAACTTTATACAATTATGCAGAGAACATATCATTGTACTTCAGAAGAAACATTTGTATCAATTAATCTCTACAGTGTTATGCATATTAAGCTTTCAGTAGATCTGCTGTCGTTATAGATATAACAGCTACGTTTGCCTTCAAATCATTTTGGACAGTTAATGTGATATAAGAAAAATAGAACAAAATGCAAGGTTATGATTGTATTGTGCTTATATTAATATATTTAAGAACGTTTCTCATCTTTTGTACATGAATGCAAATGGTGTAGTTAATTATTGTAGTTCCTTTTTGGGGAGTTCATTGTCATTTTTGTATTTATATTCTTATCAGCATTTAAAGCCAAAAAACCATATAAAATTTCCATTAAGTTTGAACCCCATAAGTATTGACTGTGGTCGCTACATTTTCAGATAATATATCACACTTACATGTCCCGATCCTTGTCCCATTTCAATAGACACTGTCATTTCTGAATCTAGCCTCGACATTTCAGCGGGTAGCTATTTAACTTTTTATTGAAAGTTTCATATTACTGAGATAAATTCATACTGTCTATATACCTTGACACATATGTCATATAAACTATAATCACAAACTTTTTGTATGGACACGTTTATACGATAAGGCAAATGTTTGATATACAATATTTCAACGAAAACTAAGAATTGTTCAAGGAACGCTTAAAAAAATGGACCTGTCAAAATTAACTTTATAGCTACCGTTACTTCTGTGACACCAAATTTTAAAGATATTCACATACATAGTTACCTTTCTCGATAGCCTAGTGGCAGAGTGTGCGGGAGGTCGTTGGTTCGATCTCCGGTCGCGTCATACCAAAGACGTGAAGATGGTACCAGTAGCTCCCTTGCTTGGCACCAAGCATTGTAAGGGAAACTGGCTTTTCCTCTCTCATGCCCCGTGGCGATGGATTCCATCAGGAATGAGGTGTTAAGAGAATGATTAACATAAGTTGTAGAACTTGCTTCACAATTGACCTAAACTAATTTAGCATAAAAATAAAGTTACCGAAAAGCCAAACGCAAAAAAAAATAGCAGTAAAAAGAGTTATATGGTTTTTAATGAAAGTATGGAGTACAACCTTGTACATACAAAGTAAAAATACATGGAAATGCACAGCATGCTTCTATTTTGCGGTAAATCAGGTCATAGGAGAAAAATAAACATTTCAATTACAGTATTCACAATCGGCGCATAGGGCATTTTCTTCACCATAAGAATTCTATAAGCATTTCTGAAATTTTGTAAAATTGAAAAAATGGTGGTACTTTATAAAACATAAAATATCCCACTTAATGTTAAAGGGATTTCAGGTCTTGCAGGTTACTATGAATACAAGGTGATATCAATTTTATAAAAGCATAAAGGTCACTAACAAATCTCTTTCATTTTTACATATTGACATAATTACCCCACCCACTTTATATTCAATGGAAACACGTACTTAAATATATAGAACAATTCTGCTGTTAAGTTTTTAAAAATAATTTGCAGATTTAAAGACACAAAAAATGCTTCAAAATGGAAAGAACAAATGTTGGGGTCACCGTGCATCTAAGAGATTTATTTAGAAAAAAAATGTTTAAAAACTAATGAATTTAGATATTTTAGTTCGTTTTGTTTTAATTAATTCTTCCTAGATAATATGACGTACTATGTTGAAAACTTCTTATTTCAATTGTAGCTTATCATTTTATGTATCAGTCATAAAAATTTCAGAACCAACTCTGATCTCCTTTAATAGAAATTTGAAATTACCGGCCCTTACCCCATTGTACATCTTACATAAATTTTAGGTAAATGTTAGTCAAAAATAAGGGTAAAAGGGTGAAAATCATGTAGAATCTGTTTGGTCAAATTGTACATTATTAGCCATATTCTTAATTATTTAGCATTAATTATTATTGGTAAAAAAAGGTTAGAAAGAAATATTCAAAGAAACATTTTTCGAAATGGCGGAAATCCTGAAAAAAAAACGCTCGTACATCCTTAAAATACTTTCTTCACTGGCATATTCTTTGTTCATTAGTCGTTGAATAAAATGTTCACATTTTTTATTTCAGTCATTATATTCCAAAATTACAGTCTTGATTTAGAACTTAGGTAAAAAAAAAAACAAATAAAAAAGTCTCTCGATTACATTTCCATACGTCTGACAACTTATTATCTGTAAATCGTTCATGTTTGAGAAATAGAGCAGGCAGTTTGAGTCGTAAGCACCGAAAATCACACACAATAATTTACTTGTACAAGCCAGGTAAACTAAATGTGATTCATGTAACTGCGCCTGACAGTTCACTTGCAATTAAAAATTTATATGGTTAAATGCTTAGAACACAAATAGAACATTAAAGCTGCAAGCATCTTCCTTTTATTAAATTGTTACTGTTATTTTAAGAAAATATTACAGTTAATGAACTGTTATACTCAAAGCAACATTGAATGTTCCTGATCTTCCTGACTGATTTCACCCCGGTTGGAATGTATCACTACATGTATAATATTAATGATGCGGTCATAATATACAAGTTCATATCATTTATATATATGTTTATGTATGTTATTGCTTCATGCATATACGTTTTGATACTCATACCCCAGGAGGAACCAAAAGGATTTTCTATCTGTCTGCTTTTTAAATGTAATCGAATGGTTTTCTGTACTTTTCCCACATAAGAGTTCTAAGGGCTTTGGTGATTACAAAATACATTTATTCTTTAATCACATGTACATACTCTTCAGAACCTGTTATTGCTTAGATATTAAAGTCTTCTCATACTGTTCCGCTAATGATTAGGTTGTTCATATTACGTTATTTTGATTCATGTCTTTCACTTCACTGTCTATGTTACATACTTTAAGGATAAAATTCTAAAATGATTATGTTAGCGGATCATGTGTTACATTGGATATAGCCAAATATGTTATCCACGTTAAATAAAGTTATCATTATTACTGTGTTATTACATTATTGTGCTCCTTACCTACCTGCCTCAAGTTGTGAACATTTTAGAAATTATTAATGTACCTGCCCATATATTGCTTTCCACATTACCGTTAGATGTAGTTTTGTGTGTTCTTATTTTGTCATTTCTTTCTTTCTTTGATATTTTTTCTTAATTTTAGATAAATTCATTATTCACTTCCTATTTAAATGTTTATGATAGTTTATCCATGCACAATTCATTTGTTTCTCGTGCTATTTTAGCAGCAGGTCTTAGTGAAGCTGTCCACAGTCTATCAAACTCGCCACATACACATTTCAATTGGCAACGGTGTAAAAATAAATGACCAAGAATCATTGGTGACGTTTTCGTACCGAGCAAAGTTATTAGGTACCGAACGCATGGCCTCAAGTTCCCATGTCAGTCAGTCAGTAGGAGGTTTTATTCGGTGAGAGACAAAGATTGTGGCGGTATAAAGTATCGTTCTCAGCAGAAAAAGGCAGCAGTGTTATCATTTACAGGCATTAAGAGTTGTTTTTTTTTTTCAAAACGTTTACCCGGCAGTTATAGATAATACATGTATACATGTCATTTCACATTGGTCTCACATAATCAGCATGTTGTATGAAACATACACCTACGCTTATAGTCAATCTCTTCCAACAGTTTCCCTATACACCGTGATCATTCACCATATCTCATTAATTTTATCTTGATCAAAATTTAATATAAGTTGCAAAACTACATATCCGATCTTTACGCCATTTAAAGTCTTTTTTTTTTTACACAGCTTTTAACCCGCGCCGAACTGATGAAAACTACTGGTATTACATGGGCCATCAATTTGTAAATTGAACACTATCGCTTGGATAATTACAAAACATCTTATTTCTTCTGTTCGGATGTATTTGTGCTTTCTTTTCATCAACTGCTCCAAAGTGTAATTCAAGAAGTTGAATTAGGGAAATGACTTGATTAAATTTATCTTGGTTTTGTATTTACAAAAGTACATATAAACATGAGCGGACAATTTTAGAGGTTTTTATAAGTGTGCGCCTCCCAAAGAAAACGTTTACTAAAATTGTTAAAACCAGTGGATTAGACATAAGACATCCGTATAGGCATTCAAAAAATTGCCGCGAATGACTATCTGTATAGACATTAGACATTCGTATAGACATTCAAAAATTGCCGCGAATACCTATCTGTATAGACATTAGACATTCGTATAGACATTCAAAACTAGAGACGAATGCCTATCTTTATAGACATTAGACATTCGTATAGGCATTAAAAATGTCTAATGTCTAACCCACTGCCAACTTCACGCAGCTAAAATTATTCTTGACTTTGCTGATGAAATGCCAGTTTCGTTAGTTTTGTTTTTTGCATCCGGGTAGTATTACACACTAGGCACATAATATCTTTTAGTAACAACTTTAGATACAAAATCTGGGCTTTCTAAAATAGAAACAATCTAGGACCTTATACTTTCAGTCAACCTTGAAGTTTCAATAACAACTGTTTGGAGATAAAAATGGCACATTGTCCACTATTTTTAACAACACATACTACTGGAATAAGGAAGATCAAATGGCACAATGTTCACTGATTTAAGTAACAAATACCACTGGAACAAGGAAGATCAAAATGTTACATTGTTCACTGATTTAAGTAAAAAATACCACTGGAGCAAGGAAGATCAAATGGCACAATGTTCACTGATTTAAGTAACAAATACCACTGGAACAAGGAAGATCAAATGGCACAATGTTCACTGATTTAAGTAACAAATACCACTGGAATAACAATGTTCACTGATTTAAGTAACAAATACCACTGGAACAAGGAAGATCAAATGGCACAATGTTCACTGATTTAAGTAACAAATACCACTGGAATAACAATGTTCACTGATTTAAGTAACAAATACCACTGGAACAAGGAAGATCAAATGGCACAATGTTCACTGATTTAAGTAACAAATACCACTGGAATAAGGAAGATCAAATGGCACATTGTTCACTGATTTAAGTAACAAATACCACTGGAATAAGGAAGATCAAATGGCACAATGTTCACTGATTTAAGTAACAAATACCACTGGAATAAGGAAGATCAAAATGTCATATTGTTCACTGATTTGAGTAACAAATACCACTGGAACAAGGAAGATCAAATGGAACAATGTTCACTAATTTAAGTAACAAATACCACTGGAATAAGGAAGATCAAATGGCACATTGTTCACTGATTTAAGTAACAAATACCACTGGAATAAGGAAGATCAAAATGTCATATTGTTCACTGATTTTCAACAATAAATACAACAAATGATCGACTATTCCGTCATTTTATCTTTCTTTAGAATATTTATGATTACTTACACTGTGAATACCTAGAGGTATAAATAGAGAACGATAACGAAAACATTATCGGAAAGTCGATTATGTTTTTATTGGTAAATTCAGGGTTTTCTTTATAATCAATACGATTCAAAAGTAGTACAACTATTTTGTCACGGATAGTGGTTTCACTACCCGATTCCCCTTTTCTCAATATTTACATTTAACACGTTATTGTTACAAATACCGTGCGTTAGTAGTTATTACAAAAGACTAAAGATCTGTTACATGGTTGGAAGTATTTTGCTGTGGGAGAACTTTTGTTCCTACGAAAACATTAGAAGAGCATTATGCATCTGAAACATGGAAAAATATGCAATGTTAAAGATTGTACCAGAAAAGTTTTTCCGTAAATCTATCCTGTGAAAATAATGAGGAAATCGTTTTTATAAATGTATGTGAACATGTCTTTGATTTCTTTCACGTCTCTGATGTCCACAGAACGTCTTTGATGTCTTGTGTGTGTTTTTGATGTCTAGAACGTTTTTCATGGCTAGAACATCTCTGATGTCCATAAGGTCTTTGATGGCTAGCACAATTTTTGATGTCTAGCCTGTCTCTGATGTTTAGTACATTTTTGATATCTAGAACGTCTTTGATGGCTAGCACGTCTTTGATGTCAAGAACGTCTTTCAAATTTAGAAAGTTTCTGATGGCTAGCACGTTTTTTCTTTGGTGCCTAAAAAGTCTTTGATGACTGAGCACGTCCTTGATGGCTTACACGGCTTTGATGCTTTACAGCTTAAGTTTCTTGTCTTATTATGGAAACATGTTCACAAAAGAAAAACAACAATATTTTTAAGTCGCTATAACTGAAAAGGGTTTACTGACGCCAGTGCCGAGAAAAACTTGAACTAATGTTGCTATTTGGATTGATCTTTTATCGAAATGGCTTGTTTCCCTGAGTTTTATGTATAATTTAAAAAAATCATGTTAAGATTTGCTTTGGAAATTCCGATTTTGTTAATATATACCATAGTTTAAAGTCTTTACGTCATCTTCACACAATTCCCAGCGTGTGTAGACAGGAAATTTATTAACATTTCGCGTAATTACATGTTTATCTCTCGATGTGTCGAGGATGTTTACTCAAATTATACATTTTTGTCAGCAACTGCACTATCTCATCAATTCTAAAAAAAAGCACCCATCGAATATCTCTAGCAAACTAAGTGAGTATTTCGCAATTTGCATTAAAAGCAGACCCATTTTGCATGGGAATTTTTCGAGGTGATGTGCACATGAGCGCACGTACCGATTCGTGTGTGCATTCTCAGTTTATCGCCTCTTTAAAAGACCGTATACGGTTTTAGCTCAAAATTTATGCGAGACACAAAACATAACAGGGTTATTATAATAGTAACTCGATCTTGGATGCTGTATTCGGCTCGAGTGGATTTTGCCAGATCGGATCTCACGAGTCGCGCAAGCAACCTTGCAAAATCCGCGAGAACCGGATACAAACTCCCAGATCTAGCTATTGTTATAATGACCCTTTTATTATATACCTCCACTTTTTTGTTTGTTGTTTTGTTATTGAACAAAATCTTTAATGTTTACCGATGTTAAAATGGAACTTAGTGAATTTTTTATGTGCGCTATTTACAGAACTGTGTCAGATCATGCATATTAATAAAAGTAGTCCGGCAACATACAATACAAAATGTACAATACGGAATATTTTTCAGCCTGTTCATATTAACTTGTGAAATACAAGCCGATTTATTTTCTTAAAGAATTTATAGAGGTATATAATAAAGCTTATTATTAATCATTTTATATTCTTGCGTGTGAAATCACTGTTTATTTTGTCTTATATTACTATGGCAAATGATTGATAGACCCCAATGCACAAAAACATTTACTGCATTTGCATTTATTAGTTACGTTTATTATATCAATTTAAACAAGCACATATTATATAAAAAAAAATTAAGAAGATTTTCATTTTTTACAAATTAAAGAAACAAGATACAGGGGCGTGGTAACATGAGACTGGATTGGGGTTTGCGTGTGAAGAAATACATCACTGACTAGTCGGCTAGTTTGAAGAAATATATCACTGACTAGTCGGCTAGTTTTTGAAACTTTGAACCATCAGCAAAAGAACTAAGATAATCTGGAGGAAAACGTTTTCTTGGGTGATCCTGATCCGACTTGGCGATACTGTCAAGCATTGAAATTTGCGAGGATACACGTTCGCATTTGAAATTACTGTAGGTAGAGAATTTATACGAACCAATCACCAAAACAAACGACAAAGCGCCTAGCATTACAAACGAGCATGCAAACTGCACAACAAATTCACCAACCTAATAACAGTACCTGCTTTATATAGACGCCAGAATCATACTACACACGGTAGATCTACTGATCGCAAATCAGAAGTAAACTTTTAGTCTTTTTGACTGACTGTGACCAGTTCTCATTCTGAAAATTAACGGGATCACAAGGGTAGAGATCATGTGCATTAAAGGATATAATTAAATTCAGACCACCACAATACACCAAACCAATACAGTATTACACTAGACAAACAATACATTTTGATACGCAGAATAAGTGCGCAGTAGAAGCCCTTAATGCTTCACTTGAATGCTTTGTTGTCGTAAAAAGATACGCGACAGATTTTCTGCACAATTTGTCTCAAATGCATACATTGCTATCAGACCATGAAATTGGTATGTCAGTATCTTATTTATGTCAAAAGTAAGTAAGAAGTTATAAAATGCTATATCATGAAAAGGAATTTGAGGAGAAATGAAAAAGACAACTTAAAAAAATGAATAGCTATCGAAATAATTTTGTCTTCGAAGGTCGGGTTGCTATTTTCTAAGTCATTCTCATAAATATAAACTTATAAGCTATCAAATGACTGCGAACAGTGCCAATTCAAAAAAAAAATCCATACTAAATGGTGAATCAAATAGCTGCCCCCCCCCCCCCCCCCCCCCCCCCCCCCCCACACACACACACATACACACACGCGCGCGCGCGCGCATTTATCATATTGCTTACACGAGGTGAAAATAACTTCTAATTTTGATTTTAATTTGATATTGCTTGATCCCAAAACCATTTCAACAATGTTATCATGTACAAAACCGCCTCTTATTTGCCTACGGGTATACATGATTAATTACATGGGAAGAAGTTGTGGAGATCTAATTTGGATTAATTGAAACCAGGATGAAAACGAACACTAGACATACATTAAATTAATTTGCGAGGTAGATTTTAAAAATCCGGATTATTAAAAAATTGATTTCTTTTGACAAACACGCCCCTCCCTTTAATTAATGTATGCACTTTTGGAAAGCTAACTTTTTATCAAAATGCCGAAATTTCAGCGTGTTACCCGATTAGCAAATGGTGAGTACAGTTCACAGGGCAGCAAATTTTAGCAGCACCATACTATTCCATTGATCCGTTGATCAGTGACAATGCCGGCTGCTGACACAGTCACGAACTGAGCTAAAAAAGTTGTATTACTATTTCAGTTGTATATAGTATGCGCACTTTCAGCCGTAGTCAGTAGTGTTGTTCGTTCTATATGTAGCGGGTGAACTATAAGTGACACAACTTTGCTGTTAGACCTGGTGGAAACAATTGTTTTGAAAGTATTGTATGGAACGGAACAAAGATAACTGCATACAGTGTCTTGCAGAAAACATCGATAAATCAATGGCGTATCCATATGTCATGCTTAAATACAATACAAGTGTTGTTTGTTTTCTTTTGAAGTTGAATTTTGCTGACTTAATATTATAATCTGTTAAACCAGCTGGACATCTTATATTCGTGTGAATTATGGCGGGACGACGACAACGTTCTTCACCAATCACACATTTTATCTTTCTATCTATCAACGGTATACATAAGCAGATGGAACAAACTGATGTTGATATAAAAATACATTTGGAAAGAGGTGGTGTTATAGACTCACGATAAGGAGGGATGATACAAAAGATGACACGACAACGGCAGAAAATTGTTTCAAAAGTACTTCTGTCATATTTTCATGTCACTTAAATCTGTTCTCGCTATGATCATTGAAAGATTTAAAGATATCTAATAGCCATCTTTCTCTAAAATAAATTTATCTTTAGATATTGTCTTTAATTCTACAAAGCCCACCCGCTTAGCTCAATAGGGAGAGCGTAGATCTACGGATCTCGGAGTCGTGAGTTCGATCCTCCGTGACGATTTGATAAAAGACAATTTGTCTGAAATCATTCGTCCTCCACCCCTGATTCATGTTGGGAAGTTGGCAATTACTTGCGGAGACAGGTTTGTATGGGCGGCGGTTACCGCCAAAATTAGTAAATATACAATCCATTCATAAACAAGTCAGTCAGTGCAGTGCATTTCAACGCCCCGTCTAGTCTAAAACTCAATCCCGTCCAATAAATTTGCATTCAACGCATTGTATTTTGAAACCATTTAACATAAAACTTCCTTCCATCCATCTAAACATGGAACGATGCATTGAAAAACTTGTTGCGATGCATCGTACTATGAAATCATCCAACAAAACATGATACCATCCAGCTCCATGTGAAGCCGTTTAACACAACATGAGTACGTGCAGTGTAAAATGAAATGATTTATTACAACTTGACGCCGTCTAATTAACAAATAATCAAGGCCTTCGAGTTGTTTATCGTCTGATTTACCACGGTTCAGAGTTCAGATGCGTAGGGATTGAACCACGAGGGCGTTAGCCCGAGTGGTTAAATACCGAAGCATCTGAACGAAGAACCGTGGTAAATTAGACGTTAAATCACAAGAAGGCCTTGATTGTTTTCATTCTGACATGCTCATTGATATATTTTAATAAATATTAAGCTGGGCTTCATTTACGCGAGGAGTAATGTATCGGACGTCATGCGGCAATTTATATTCTGCGACAAACAACTGTAGACGCGCGAGAGCATTATGACGTCAATTATGACGTCAAATTGCCGCATGACGTCCGATACATTACTCCTCGCGTAAATGAAGCCCAGCATAATATTTATTAAAATATATCAATGAGCATGTCAGAATGAAAACAATCAAGGCCTTCTTGTGATTTATCGTCTAATTTACCACGGTTCATCGTTCAGATGCTTCAGTATTTAACCACTCGGGCTAACGCCCTCGTGGTTCAATTCCTACGCATCTGAACTCTGAACCGTGGTAAATCAGACGATAAACCACTCGAAGGCCTTGATTATTTGTTAAATATACAGAGCTTGATTTCCTTCTTTGTTTAACTGGAAATCAAACCGAGTCATGTTAGAATGCATATTGAAACCGCTTTGTGTAATTAAGAGCGGTGTATAATAACTTGATGCCATGCAGTCCAATGTGAAGACGTTTAACGCAACATGAGTTCGTGCAATGTAAAATTAAACGATTCATTAAAGCTTGGCGCCGTCTAATGCATACTGAAACCGTGTTGTGTGATTTGGAGGGCGTATCAAAATTTGATGCCATGCAGCCAAATATGAAGCCGTTTAACGAAACACGAGTACGTGCATTGTAAAAGGTTAATAAGACTATCAGTTCATAAGTTTGCCCTGTTATAAATATAGATTCTGGATCAGTTTTACATAAGAAAATCTTAAAATTTGTCCTAAAACCGATCTTGTGGTAAAATTCTAACATTTAATTTGACACTGTTCCTGCGATTTATCTGACTTATTTTCGTGAAACATGTTTCTTCTTAGTTTAAGCTTTGTCAGAAGTATGCTTCGTGAAACAGACTCAGTAATAGAAATAATAATGACAAAATTAACAAACACTAAAAATCTCCCGAGTTAATTATTAATCATATAATATCAATGTAAGCATGTTTATGTTTTTATTCAGTATGTCAAAATTACATGTACTTCACTGTACAGTGCATGTTTGTTTTGTTTTTTTTGTTTTTTTCGGGGGTTGGGTGTGTGTGTGTGTCGGGGGGGGGGGGGGGGGGGGGGGGCGGAAGATCTTTTGCCATTTTTAAACAGTATTTCATTTAAGGTGGACAGTCAGTTTCCTGGATTTCATACGACCTGTAAGGGGATTTGTGAGCCGAGCGAGCATAGCAGATACTTGTGGAGATAAAGTTAATACTTGCATGAAATCCAGGAAACTGACTGTCCAACTTAAATGAAATACTGTTAGAAACGGCATAAGATCTTCCGCCCCAACCCATCACCGAAAAAACAAACAAACAAACAAAAATTGACAAAACATTGCACAGTGAAGTACATGTAATTTCGACATACTGTCTAAAAACATAAACATGTTAACATTTATTTTATATGATTAATAATCAACTCGGGAGATTTTTAGTGTTTGTTAATTATGATTAATATCATATAAACAAATTGTTCACAAGAAAAGAACATTCTAGCATGAACCTGTTATTTTGTCGTTTCAAGGTTATTTTGATTGGATGGTAAACGTGTGTTAACAGAGATTTACTAACACACTTTTTATATAGATCTATATAATATATGCGCGTTCCTTGGCAAAGCTTAATTACGGCCCCTAATGGGCATTTATTGACGTTGATGGACACTATATCATGTTTTCAGTTTTATACGTTTTATGATAACTGTTTGTTTCTGTTAGATATAACATCTACAGATTCATGAATTACCAATTGTGCATATATTATCCATAATGCATCCTTTTTTTTACTTAACATTGTGTTGGACAAGGATGTAAATTGTTAGCTCTTTGTTAGAATTTTGCAATATTTTACACCGTTTTATCTTACTGTAAAACTTGAAATTTTAAGAAAAGGGTATTCAAAAATTTCTTAGATACTAAAGTAAGAACTTGGTGTTAATAGGTATGAGCTCGGTTTATCACTGAAACTGTTACCAATTTATCTTCAGTTCTCCTCAACAATGTTGTAACTGATGAATACGAAGGTTGAGAAGCAGCTGATCTGTGACTCTAATACTGCTCACACGTACAAACTTACAAAGTGGTATACTCGATGAAATACTCGACACTTGCAGCTTAGAGTCTGAAACTATTTCCTTAGAAATAAACATGGCGAGAATATTTCATGCTAAACTTTCGGTTCAAAAGCCACACACTCAGTAACTAGTAATTAGAAACAGCTGCAAATTGATTTTCCCATGAAGTAACTTAAACATTTATGTTATATCTCTATATAATTAATGTTTGTAAAAACGACACCCACTTAAAGCGAAACTATTTACTTAAATATAGTTTCTTTTTATGTTGATTCACCTGATTGCGATGATGTTCAACTATAGGTTATTCGCGTTAGCACATAGTACAATAGGGTTAATAATATGCTATTATTCAATTACAACAGTGACGAAGAAGAACGGTAGGTGTATTTCTTTCTGAGATGGCGCCATATCAGTTTTCCTTCAAGAACCCGAAGCTTACAAGCACTAATCTTGATGTAGATTATGGTTAGATCAGGTCACCTGGGACTGGAAATGTGTGACAACAACAAATGACTAAGTTAATGCTAGTAATTAGCACATAAATAAGGAATCTGACGGCAGCTGCAACATGCGGTTATATGACCTCCTCTTGATGTCAGAACAACCAACCAGTCTGTAATTTGAAATTTTATGTCTTATATTGGAATCATGTTTTCTCACTCGATGGATTTGTGCGAAGTTCATCCTAGTGAAAATATCAAATACTTGTAAAATATGTAATACATTAAAAAAAAAAGAAAGAAAACTATCATCGAACATTGTGTAAAAGATTTTTTTTTTATATTGAGTATAGCCGTTAAAAGAATAAATTTGTGGTAATTTATTAAAAATTCTTCTCCAAAAACACTTCCTTGTGCGTGGTGTCTATGGGGAGAAAGGAAGAGGACATATTTTGCAGAAAGAATGGTTATAGGTCAAGTTTTAATTCAGTTACAAGTCGTATATAGCATGACGGTATATTCAAACAATGGTCTGACGTCATTCTACTAGATAATGCATGTATATGGCTTATGCTTGTAGGACAAATGTCAAGGTCAGTACTGAAGGTCAATTAAAAATTGTTTTCGCTATATAACTTCTATATGCAGTGATGGATTATTTTAGTGGTAAACACGTTCCCCATGATGAGACAATGTACATAAAAATGTACACATGATCTATGCTTGTCCCTTAAAGGTCAGTGTCACTGTTTAAGGTCAAGCGAAAATTTATGTCTATCTCCATAACTTTAAATTGCATTGAAGGATTTTTTTTATTTCTACACATAAATGTTTCCCATGACAAGACTATTTGTTGTGCATATGACCCATGGTTGTTGATCAAAGGTCAAGGTCACTATTGAAGGTCAAGTAAAAATATATTCCCGCACCATAACTTTTATGTGCATTGATGGATTATCCTAATACTGCACGCAAATGTTCCCCATGATAAAACAATGTGTTATGTACATGATCTATGCATGGAGGTCAAGGTCAGTATTGAAATTTAAGTAAAATAGATTTTGTTTCTTGGCTCTTAAAAGTTTTATACCGGTAGGGGGGACTTATGTATTGCCACTGCAATATTCGTTCACTTGTTTACGTGTTTTGTTATCAAATTTTCACACACGCCGCACCCGGGGATTGAACTGGCGAACCAAGATATCTATTATGTATTTAGTATATTTATTGTATAGACGCAATTCGATTAATTGGCAAATACACCTATTTTAATCATTCTTTGGATTTTTACTTCAATATTTATTACATTTGTAATTACCTTTTCTTCATTTTTATATTGTTACTTCTGTTTCACCTTCTCTTCGTTACGTTTACGATGAAGGTAATTGTGCTCTGTTGAACGTTGAACCGTAATTTTCACAGAAAATTCCTCACACATTTGTTACAAATACGGCCGAAAATATCAGTCAGAAATGTGACATATACGTTTTTGCTTTAATTAAGGTACATGTGCAAAACGTAAATTTCACAAATTTGTGACATATTAGTACGATTTTTGTGAGTATTCGCACGAATACTTTCACACACATGCGAGGCTATCGCAATATCGTGTATCTCCATCGTATCTTTACTGTCTGTTGTTTTCACGTTACACCTGCTTAATACATATATCGAGATGGTCAAAGTCAAAGGGCACCAACCTTAGATGTGCAGCATGTGTTTGGAAACAATAAATGGACTCTTTCTGATTCCATATTTGGAGCCTTTATGTTGATTTATGCATGAAATAGCAAGACAATACTAAACAATGTTATAAACCAATTTTCAGGTTCGTATCCACTATTACACAATAATTCCTTATGACCGGTTCACGAATTACACGCCTGAAACATAAAAAATATTTATTGCGACAAAGCAATAAATTATCAATTTAAGGAAACCAAGGGATTTAGATTTTTAACATTATTGCATTCAAAAGAAACACATTTGAGCGTACCTTTAAACGTTATTGGCATCTTCTGTTGTGAGTAGATAAGTTTATTATAAACTCGTCATAAAAGATGATCAATGTCATGATAATGACACGATTTTTATCTCAGGATATATAATACTTAAAATATGATATCAGTTTTTCATCTCTTTCTATCATGCTGTCATCTAGATTAACCTGATATCTGAAAGTTACAAGTATGTGGTAATAAATTACAATATTGTAGAACCACTCGTATTTTCACTTTAAGGCAATTTACGTTGAAGAACATATCAATGTATAAAATTGTATAGAATTGTTTCATTTGTTATAATTCCCGTGAGCTTATTAGTAGATTATGATATAAACATGTTTGTTGCAACCAGATGTATCCGTACATGTAACACCGGGTCATAAAGAAAGCTTTAGTATAATTTATGTCACTGGCATTAATTTTGTTTTTTGCATACTATTTATAATAATTAACATAGAAACAAGGCCATAATTGACAGCTGGTATAGTTGACGACTTAATAACTTTGATAGAAGTCATGCCGTTAAATATGTAATATATTTCATTGAAAAATACCGTTACAGAACTTCTTCTCAAAATATAGCCGATTGTAATGATGTAAATATCGTCGTTCAGACAAATGAGGCTAATCTAGTGTAGAACACCTTCTCCCCATAATGTGGATATCTAAATCCTTAAGAACCTTTGTTCAGTTTTATTATATTTGTTTGTTTTGAATTACAGTTTACATGTTGTCACGTAGTTTGATTTGGGAGAAACATCAGACATATATTAAATAAATGATATGAATGAAACATTTTCTCAAATATACTCTGCGTAATAAGTATTTTACAGAAATAACAAAAAGCAGTTTTCTTACATGTAATTGCATTTGTGGCTTTGGTTGCTCTTTTGTAACTTTTTTAATTTGGCAGTATAACTGTTGCGAAGATATTTCTCGTAGATGCTGATACTATAATATTTATACTAGCGCAGTGTCATGTCAGTCGAGGAAATATTTACCTACGTGCTATACTAGCGCAGTGTCGTGTCAGTCGAGGAAATATTTACCTACGTGCTATACTAGCGCAGTGTCATGTCAGTCGATGAAATATTTACCTACGTGCTATACTAGCGCAGTGTCATGTCAGTCGAGGAAATATTTACCTACGTGCTATGATTTGCCTGATATCATTTTTGCTAAGTGTTGGTAGACATATTTAACCTGTCACATAATGAGCATCAGATTGCTATGAATACGAGTGCTGGCTAAAGAATTGTTCTACTGCATTTCAGTGACAGTATTTTACTTAAATAATATGTTTCACAAATAACAAAAACAACAACTAAGTATCAGTACATCAAAATGTGTCTTATCTAAATGATTATAGGACGTTACATTGTCGTAATATTCTAAAACAGATGTTTTGTTGAGTTTAGCACCGACACAAATAGATTTCTGTTAGCTCCTTGAAGTTTGTCTGAATCATTCTCGAGTCCGCTACCTGAAAAAAGAAGAGAACTGGCGTCATATGAGAGAGCATGGCCGTGACCCCAGTGGGACTGGAATCCATGACCTTCATTTTGAGCGGCAATTGACACCTTAACCACTAGAACACCGCTCCCCAATCATACAACTAATACAAATTACGCCATATAGTGACGGATGGAGGAAGACTTTGGGTGCCACTCTGGGCATTCACCACTGAAGTTGCGTAAGTCAATTGACACCAGCTTTAGAACACATTTGGGAGGGATCAGCGACCTTAACTACTGAGCATGTTGTTTAAACCAGTTGATGCCTTCCTTTGTAATGCCTCTCTGTCTATTCGATTAGCTGTCTCCTTTAATTAATACAATTCCATGCATTTCTAGTAAAAGTTATTATATCACAAGATAAATTGCAAAGTGTCATGCAATATTTATTAGCTGCACCAAACAACAGGTATCTACAAAATACACATTACGTTGTTATAAAACAAGCAGCACATTAGACAAGACATTTGTGAATTAGACTTAGCAAAACACATGGAACAAAGGCAACACGTTTTTGTGAATGAGAAACTTCTGTTTCGTGTGAATTATGTCAAATTAGAAGCAACATAAAACATTCTGACATTGTTTTTGTTGTAAGTCTGACGTGCTGAAACAAAAAAAAATATGCATTGGAGTATGCCAAGAAATGTGTGACAGGTAGTTTAGATGCCTAGATATTTATCTAAATCATTGCAGTTTGTTTTTGCCTCCACGTTAAGAAATCGGTGCCTTCTGTCTGAAAAGCAACGTGGTATGATTTGATACCATAAAAAAAACTTATTGTTTTGCGGGTCAGTAGGCCAAAAATCCAG
This sequence comes from Mercenaria mercenaria, assembly GCF_021730395.1. Lineage (NCBI taxonomy): Eukaryota > Metazoa > Mollusca > Bivalvia > Venerida > Veneridae > Mercenaria > Mercenaria mercenaria. Next base: position 38,479,267 of record NC_069374.1, read on the forward strand.
TTATCGATAACCTCGAGCTGGCTTCTGGTCGAGAGCTGAAGAATGCTTTGGTCTATAATCGTCAAAGGTCACATGATGATTGCCTGCGATCAGTAGATGACCTCTATTGTTTTGGGGCCTTAGGTCAATGCCTCAATGGCATTGATACTTAAAATGGTTCCCTCTCAATAACTCACGAACGCCTTGACCTACAGTCATCAAACTTCATTGAATGGTTGCCTTTTATCAGTAGATGATTCCTATTGTTTGGGGGTAATTATAGGTCAAAGGTATAGGAAACATATAGTATTCATGACGGTTTGTTGCCGTATTATTCATTGAATACCATTTCTTAACTAACAATAAAACATTCCTATGTGTTGTCTGGATTCTGTTGAAATCTGTGTCAACATTGTATACTGTTGTGTCTGGATTCTGTTGAAATCTGTGTCAACATCGTGTACTGTTGTGTTTGGATTCTCTTGAAATCCGTGTCAACATTGTGTACTCTTGTGTCAGCATTGTATACTGTTGTGTCTGGATTCTGTTGAAATTTGTGTCAACATTGTGTACGGTTGTGTCAACATTGTGTACTGTTGTGTCAACATTGTGTACTGTTGTGTCATCCTCATATATACATCTACATCTGAATCCGTTATATTTTGTAGGTCAATTTCTTTAAGCGAAAATAATAGAGGATCTAAAATAGATCCCAGAGGTACAACAGATGTTACAGAATAGCATTGTTATACAAAATGCGGAACTCCTTCATTTTGATAGCTGAAGCTTGTTAAAGTGCAATTTTAATTGACAGTCGACGAGATCAGAAGATTTTAAATTCAAATAGTTCAAACTGTTTTACAAAGCCCTGTGTCATTCAAACGAATGAAGACTGTTCGGCAATACCGACTGAAGTTTATTTATGATATTAGAATAAATTCAAACATTCAGCCTGTAATAGCAAGTGGTTGTTTTCAATAAGGAACAGGTTTCATAGTATCATTTGCAAATGTGTTTCCTTAAATTAATTAATCTGATAAATGCATGTTTTACCACCGCTCCTGCTTTAAGACGTAACTGTTTACCTAAAGATTAAACGTCTGTGTGATCAAAGGGCTGGCTTTGATTTTTACGAGATTTCAAATGTCTTATCAATTATGTTATGAAGTTGTGGGTTCAGAAAGATGGATTTATAGTTTATATTTACTCGCATGCAATAAAACGTGAACTGTTTACTTACAATAGCTTACCTGAGTGTTCATGGCAGAATAATATACTATTATGTTCGTATAAGTAGTTTTAGCTCGATTGTGATGGAAGCTTCAAGCTTATTGGAACCGCTTTCGAGTCCGCTTCCTGGAAAAACCAGTTCTGGTGTCATATGGGAGGTCATGGTCGTAACCCCAGTGTTTAAAAAAACTCTGAATGTAATTATTTTTCGTTTAGAAATTCGGTAAGAACACATAGCAGACGCAATAAGAATAGCAAGAAGAAAAGATTGCCAGTACAGTAAACACTTATAAAAAATAATATAAATCCGATTCATTTAGTTTTAATAGAAACATACAATCCGGAAACATGTTTTTTAAAGCCATATACCTTTCATCAATTCAAGTACATGTATTTACCAGCCAGTAAATGAACTTTTGTTAGTTTAACATATCATGCAAAACTTCATCTCATACTTTTTATGTAGAAATATTAACATAAAACGCAAACTACTACAGAAAGCCAAAATTAACGACAGATTTCAACAAAGAAAATTTGTTTTGATATGAGCATGCTGTTTGTTTTAAAACATTTCAACAAGCAGATACAGTACATATTAGCATGGGAAGGAAAAGGATTGCGATAACAGGTGTTTGCTAAATGAAACATATGTACAAAAGTTCAAAAATGAAATTATTTATCTATCGATTGTATTTACTTAACCGCAGATTAGAGTTGCTTGCTTGAGGTTTTTACGTGATTTCAAAGACCTTATCATTAGAATTGTAATGACGTGACTTTTAAATAACACTGATATGTGGTCTTTAAAAGGTTTAAATTTTATTTACGGAAGCTGTATGTTGCATAATAACGTATATACGTAGTAGCCATATCTTTAATGTTAGTTTCATGTTTGACCAAAGATATTTCCCATCCTTTAATGTTCTTTCTTTTTATCTATTCTTGCCACTAGATAGTGGCTATAATCTTGTCATGCGAGGTTATAAATTCCATTATAAATGATGCGATTTTATCAAATATATACAGTAGTCAAAATACGATATAAGCTTTCCAACTTCTTTTATCATACTGTCATCTAGATCAGCCTGATATCTGCAAGTTACAAGTATATGGTTATAAATTACAATAGCGAGAGAAGCTAAATATTCAATGTAATAAAATCACAACGCGAAAAACTATCTTCAAGGTATGAAATCATTCATAATTTGAATGTTGTTGAAGAGACAGCGATATTTTGAGCTTTTGACACTGTCACTATTTTATATTGTTATATAGCTTGTGGTCAGTTCTGGTCATTTAGTCTGATCAGTGGAAGGTGTCAGCTGAAGTAAATATTCAACGAAATATTGAAATTCGTTTTTATCAGTATTCTTAAAACAATGTGTGCTAAAATACGTTTATTTCGTGACGCATTTCAGACATTGTTTCAAACGGCACGAATTCAATTTCAATTTCTCTGTAATTCTGACGTGATATATTTCATTTACACCACAATCTCTGCATGAATGATGGCCTATATAATTTAATTATATCTCAATTGAGATACTGAATTAAATTCTGAATTGAATACACATATAAGTACAATTTTTTCCTAAGTCTTTTGACACTTTCGGAATAGCTGAAAAGTGTTCAATTATTTTGGATCACGTTTGTACGGTGATATGACTTAGTTCTTTTTAATTAACTAATTTTACGAGAGAACCGTTGTTTTAACCATTTTAACATTCTATATAACATTCTTGAGGAATAAAGATAAAAAAGACGCTCGTGCAATCACGGATAATGTTCATTAAAATCTCTTTAAGACCGTAAAACGTTCAATGCAATTACTTTATCGATACATTCCACTTTAATACAGCACCAGTGATGGCTAATCCATCTTTAAGTATTGCATGCGTTTCTTTGTTGACGTGCAGTAATAACATTCCAAGCAGTAGCTGTATTGGCACAGGTAGCAGTATGGTTTTCAATTCATCTATATGATAGAATTCCGTATGAGTCGAGACATGGTGTCGTATGAGCCGAGACATGGTGTCGTATGAGCCGAGACATGGTGTCGTTCTATGCTTCCAGCTGAACTTCTTAGAGAGTAGCAGCAGAGAAAGCGATTATCATAAGTTATCATACTAACTCTTCATTCTAGCACTCCGAATGAAAGTAATTATATTCAGTTTGCAGTCTAGCAGTCCGAATGAAAATGATCATATTCACTCTTCATTCTAGCATTCCGAATGAAAATTATCATATTCAGTCTGCAGACTAGCAGTCCGGATGAAAATTATCATATTCATTCTTCATTCTAGCTTCCGAATGAAAGTTATCATATTCAGTCTGCAGTCTAGCAGTCAGAATGAAAATTATCATATTCACTCTTTATTCTAGCAGTCCGAATGAAAATTATCATATTCACTCTTCATTCTAGCATTCCGAATGAAAGTTATCATATTCACTCTTAATTCTAGCATTCCGAATGAAAGTTATCATATTCACTCTTCATTCTAGCAGTCCGAATGAAAGTTATCATATTCACTCTTCATTCTAGCATTCCGAATGAAAGTTATCATATTCAGTCTGCAGTCTAGCATTCCGAATGAAAGTTATCATCTTCAGCCTGCAGTCTAGCATTCCGAATGAAAATTATCATATTCACTCTGCAGTCTAGCATTCCGAATGAAAGTTATCATATTCAGTCTGCAGTCTAGCAGTCCGAATGAAAATTATCATATTCACTCTTCATTCTAGCATTCCAAATGAAAGTTATCATATTCAGTCTACAGTCTAGCATTCCGAATGAAAGTTATCATAATTCAGTCTGCAGTTTAGCAGTCCGAATGAAAATTATCATATTCAGTCTTCAGTCTAGCATTCCGAATGAAAGTTATCATAATTCAGTCTGCAGTCTAGCAGTCCGAATGAAAATGAGCATATTCAGTCTGCAGTCTAACAGTCCGAATGAAGGTTATCATATCCACTCTTCAATCTAGCAGTCCGAATGAAAGTTGTCGTCTACAGTCTAGCATTCCGAATGAAGGTTATCATATTCACTCTTCAGTCTAGCATTCCGTCTGAAATTTAACATATTCACTCTTCAGTCTAACTGTCCGAATGAAGGTTATCATATTCACTCTTCAGTCTAGCAGTCCGAATGAAAGTTATCGTCTACAGTCTAGCAGTCCGAATGAAAGTTATCATATTCAGTCTACAGTCTAGCAGTCCGAATGAAGGTTATCGTCTACAGTCTAGCAGTCCGAATGAAAGTTGTCATATTCACTCTTCAGTCTAGCATTCCGACTGAAGTTTAACATATTCACTCTTCAGTCTAGCATTCCGACTAAAGTTTAACATATTCACTCTTCAGTCTGAAGTTTAACATATTCACTCTTCAGTCTAGCATTCCGACTGAAGTTTAACATATTCACTCTTCAGTCTAACATTCCAAATGAAAGTTATCGTATTCACTCTTCAGTCTATCAGTCCGAATGAAAGTTATAATATTAATTCAACGCAAAGGATGAAAGTCTATACCCTTTCCGCGGCCGTAACGTAATAAAACGTATTAGCGTCTGATGGCTCTTTCACGCTTCCATAGGATCAACATTTACTTTGAAAATATTCCTGAAATGTCTAGGTCTGCGGCTCTCAAATACGGAAAATATCTGACATCCGAGGCATATACTGACACTTTTAGCATCATGAAAAAGGACCTTTTGAACGAGTTGAAGAAGTTCCAAAAATCTCCATATACTCTTGCTCCGTAACGGCCCCCCTGTGGGATTTGTGTTTATTCCGAGTGCAAATGTTTTTTCATAGATAAAAAGTTGACATGTCGTGCTAAAGCCCAGGTATTTTAAAATTGTTAGAAGGTGCTAAAAATTGACTCCTCATTAACAAAAGAAAAAGAAAAGAAAGAAGTCCACGCGCATACATTTAGAAGGGGTGACCCTGCGCATAACCCCTGACCACTGACCAATGCGAATACGACTTTCGTTTTCAAGTTTAGCATTGTGTACTTTCATTGTCTTTACTTCCGGGAAAAGCCGAAGGTCATCTGACGTCATTTTCTGTGTTGTCAAAAACATACGTTGTATAAAAATGTGCTGGCCGTCCTAAGGTTATGAGGTTAAGTTCTAGTAAATTAACAGTTTCTAAAATAAAATAAAAACAGAATGCTTTATTACAGGACAAAGGAATTTTCCTCTTAATTATGTTTTTCCCTTCAGAAAAACAGATTTCTTTAAGAACGAAATCGAGGACAGAGACAACTAACATAAATAATAAACTTAAACTATTTGCTATTTCTCTGTTCAGCACTTTGATTGAATTCGGGGAAATTTCTGCCAATTTTATTATGAAAAGCATTTTAGACAGAACAAAACGTACATTTCATGTTCTGCATTTATTTGTAAACTTGATGAAACTTATAATAAATTACAAAGAACATTTAGATTTCAGAAAGACATAGGCTGTCTTCTGTGTGGACTGAAGAAGGCGGTATCATTTTTGTTGGTTTCACACACATTTTCACTATAGCTACGTTCATATGTTTAGTATTATGTTTTACTTCTCTTTCTCGAACATACAAATACAAACCTTAGAACACATCTGAGAGTGATACACGGCCTAAAGGCAACATGTTTCCAGAGGATTTTAATATTTCCTTATTTTGATCTTACTGCACAATATAATTTGCATTAAGTAAGGCACTTCTTATTTTAAAGCATGTTAATTGTTTCGATATTGGTACGCCAGGATATTAAATACAGCACTCTTAAAAGCTTGTGATGTATTTTCTATAGCTACATTTTTAACTTAATTACCACTTAAACTACGCATTATCCAACGTTATGTCATGCTCCCAGTTGATTTAGAATTCAGCAAAAGAAGTGCATATCTTTGAACCTGAGCACTGAATATTTTGGACAAGTTGGCTCAGATTAGAAGAAAAAGGGTAAAAAGCTTTAGACTTATCTCCTATGAACAAAACATACGGTGTAAATACATTAACACTTATCTAACTGTCCATAATATTATGGACGGTTTTTGAAATGGTTCCGGGTCTGAAAACAGACATGCGGGTACCATAGGTACCATAGCAGCTGCCAGTCCGAACAATTGTTCCACGATGATCACACACGTACATTGTAAAAAACGCTGGTATTAATTTTGGAAGTTTAGAAAAGCTATATATTTGATGATAATAGTCATAATGTTATATAATAATAATAGTAATATTAAGCATAATATTATCAATAATGATAATAATAATGATAATAATAAAGCAAGAGCATTCCAAAGTCAGAAACAAAAGCAAACGAAGTGGCAAGGTTTAATGGAGGACAAGGTTTAATGGAGGACAGGTTCAAGGAATAAATGAGCAGGGAAATGGTCACCTAAGACTTAATGGTGCGTGTTATTATTTTGTGCTTTACTCTATATTTAACATCCAATGTATCACCTTTAGTAAGGGTGTTATATGAATGTGGTGTTTCTCGGTTTTTTCTGTAATTTAGGAATTAATTATGTACACGACATCTGCCTAATATTATTGTGTAATACACAAAAACTAAAATAGTTCCATTGCTGTTTATATTACTTTATTCTCTATTACATTGATACACGAAAGTCGTTACCAAATAATATTACGGCACGTGTAGGCCGTTTATACAGGTTTGCAATTTTTATGATGGGATGTTTTGTAGGTTTTACTGCATGTTTGAGTCAGTTGCTTACTTCATTATAGAAAATAACTATAGCTTTATCTTATATATTCCACCTGTTAACGTAATATCATTACTTGCGTATCGTTACTTTTCTTGTAGATTGATATCACACTGGGTGAAAATCTTAAGGAATGCTACGAGCTGGTGTAACAGCTACAAAGTGATTATAACATGTAAAAACAACTGAGTTAACTTTGTTTCATTATTTTGCAATGTACATACCAACTTCATGAAAGTTACGAACTGATAAACATCATTGTAATATATGTATTCATCCAACAACAATCAACGCTGAAAATACTTTTACAGATATAAACAAATGTCCTTACTCTATTATCAAATTTGTTGAGATTCGGAAGTTCGAAACATGTCCACTGTAGATGGCATGTATTCTATTTCTAAAGTAACGGCTGATGCATGATAACCAACTACAATATATTTTTTACTTATTTTATTTATTATCCTTTTTATTGTATTGTATTTATTCTTATTCTAATGTATGTTTCTTCGCTTATTTCAATCCGAGTTTCATAGCATTTACGTGAGCTATACTGTGATGTCAACTTTGAACTGGTAATCTATCAGATCTGTCAATTGATGATCTGCATGCTGTATGTCACTGGCAGCGTCGCTGGCGTCTGTCTCAGATGACAGTTTACGCTTGACAGGTAGTTATAACCGTGCCCAGGTAGCACAAGAAAACTCCTTAAGACCTGCTTTACATATGTCACCTAGCCATTAAATTGTAATTTGTCATGTATCAGACATAGGATATTAAGTTTTAAACAATCAATCTAAACATGGCGGTGTAAATGATATGCCAGGGCTTGTAATACATTTAGGTTGTTAAGTACTGAAACTGGTGAACTATAGACAGATCTATAACTAGTTAATACACATCGTATGTTTTAAGTGTACCCGAGATAAAAAGAATCATGATGAGAAATGTTTGCTGTCACTAATTAATGTTCACGTATACAAATTGTAATGTTCCCATAATAGTGCATTAATAATGCATCAACAAAACAAAACTTGTCTGTGGGCTCCGTGGCCAAGTGGTTAAGGTCGTTGACTTTGAATCTCTTGTCCCTTTGTCCCGACGTCATAAAGTTGTGCATGTCATCATGCTCGTAGCTACATTTTGTTCAGTTACTGATACTAAATTCATTTATTTGATAAATATGAGGGTTGCTCCTGCAGAACAACCTCGTTCATTTAGCTGTTGAAGAAAATGAATATCAGTCCTGAAAAAAAACTTCCAAAGTTAAATCTAATGAAACCAAAAACAAATCTACTCCCATGCTTAAGCTACCAACTGTTTTAAGATTTCTCATTACTTACGTAAAGGTTTAAGTTACCCCCTGGTTTGAGATTTCTCATTACTTACGCACATGTATAAGCTGCCCTCTGGTTTGAGATTTCTCATTACTTACGTACATGTCTAAGCTGCCCTCTGGTTTGAGATTTCTCATTACTTACGCACATGTCTAAGCTGCTCCCTGGTTTGAGATTTCTCATTACTTACGCACATGTCTAAGCTGCCCCCTGGTTTGAGATTTCTCATTACTTACATACAGGTTTTAGCTGCCCTCTGGTTTGAGATTTCTCATTGCTTACGTACAGGTTTTAGCTTCCCTCTGGTTTGAGATTTCTCATTACTTACGTACAGGCTTGCCCTTTGGTTTTAGCTCTGTCATTATTTATGTACATTTTTAAGCTGCCCCCTGGTTTGAGATTTCTCATTACTTACGTACAGGTTTTAGCTGCCCTCTGGTTTGAGATTTCTCATTACTTAAGTACATATCTAAGCTGCCCCCTGGTTTGAGATTTCTCATTACTTACGTACAGGTTTTAGCTGCCCTCTGGTTTGAGATTTCTCATTACTTACGTACAGGTTTTAGCTGCCCTCTGGTTTGAGATCTCTCATTACTTACGTACAGGTTTTAGCTGCCCTCTGGTTTGAGATCTCTCATTACTAACGTACAGGTTTACCCTCTGGTTTGAGATATCTCATTACTAACGTACATGTTTTAGCTGCCCCCTGGTTTGAGATTTCTCATTACTTACGTACGGGTTTTAGCTGCCCTCTGGTTTGAGATTTCTCATTACTTACGTACAGGTTTGCCCTCTGGTTTGATATTTCTCATGACTTCAGATGATAATTATAAATAGTATACATATTTTATTTCAGGCCAAACGTTTGTCAGTACCAAGAAGTAAAAATGGAGTTAACTCGGGTTCCATGTGTTCAAGCCTTTACAAGGATGGTAAAAGTCTGGAAACCCAACTGCAGTTATAACAGACACTGGTGTATAGGTTACGAAAGAAGGTGAGAATATCTGTGTACCAAGTAGGTTTATAATGCTAGTTAAATTTATGACAGTAAAGTTGGTAGGCAGTTGGAAGTTGATAGTTGAACATTCGAAAAGCCAATTATATATTAATTGCTTCTTGGAGTCTTTGTTTCTTTTTTCAAAATTTGAAAATCTGGTAATTTCGTGCGAAATAAAAAAAACTGATTAACTTATGCCTCCAAATTTGATAAACTTTTTCTTAACTGTGTTTTATCTTGAATTTAAAAAAGTAACCAACTTCCGAATAAATTTTGAATAACCAACTTGCAGCTAGTATTTAGTTTGTTTTCATTTTCCCTGAAATGTTTTACAACGACACTGAAATGTTTCCAAGCATTTTTTACTCGTTTATTGTAGTGATAGATTCACTATACAATTATATAAAATTTTTTGCTTTAGTACATAATAAATCTTTTTTAATGGGATTTCTTTTTGTTTATAAACGTCTAAAAGTTATATATTTAGTTTTCTTTGCACATTTCATAATCATTTCAATTTTGTTAAGTCAATGTACTTTATAGCCTAAAACTTCGCCAGATATGTATATTGAAATGTTCGAGTTCGACACCGTCTGCTTACAAATAGTACACTTTCTGCCGTTTTTAATTATGTTTTACTTTGAATGTTATGAAAAGGATTGTCATTAATTAGTTTAACTACAAAGTGCATGTTGCACAAATTATTTCGTAATTATATGAAAGATGAAAAAACTGAAATTGGGGAAACAAATGCATGATCTCGTTTAATACGCATTTCCCCTCAGGAAATACATCTTGATTACTTGTTTTCATTATAAAGACATTTTTGTAATTAAGTATAGCTTGAAGTTTCTCGTAAATGAAAAACACGTTTTCTGTATCTTATAAATATAAACGCTAAATACAAAATAAAATAAAAAAAAACATATCAAGTATGGCCCCGTTGCAAGTTATATCCAGCTTCTGTTTACATAACATTCATAGACTATTAAATCATAAAACATATATTATGCCACACAAACGCATAATGTACGTAAGTAATGAGAAATCTCAAACCTCGCCAGAGCAAAACTGCCGAAAACCAAGTCCGAGCTACACATCCGCAAACCAAGCCAGAGCCACACAGCTGCAAACCAAGCCAGAGCCATACAGCTGCAAACCCCGCCAGAGCCACACAGCTGCAAACCCCGCCAGAGCCACACACCTGCAAACCCCGCCAGAGCCACACAGACGCAAACCCCGCCAGAGACAGATGCAAACCAAGTCAGAGCCACACAGATGCAAACCCCGCCAAAACCACACGGATGCAAACTAAGCCAGAACCACACAGCTGCAAACTATGCCAGAGTCGCACAGCTGCAGACCAAACCAGAGCTACACAGATGCAAAGTCCACCAGTGTCACACAGATGCAAACCCCGCCAAAGCCACATGGATGCAAACTAAGCCAGAACCACACAGCTGCAAACTAAGTCAGAGCCGCACAGATGCAAACAAGCCAGAAATACACAGATGCAAACCCCATCAGAGCCACACAGATGTAAATCCCGCCAGAGACAGATGCAAACCAAGTCAGAGCTACACAAATGCAAACCCCACCAGAGTCACACAGATGCAAACCCCGCCAGAGCCACACAGATGCAAACCCCACCAGAGACACACAGCTGAAAACCCCAACAGAGCTACACAGCTGCAAATAAAGCCAAAATCACACAGATGCAAATCAGACCAGAGCAACACAGGTGCAAACCAAGCAAGACCCACACAGCTGCAAACTGTGCCAAAGCCACACAGTATCACACCAAACCAAGACAGAAACACACAGTTCAAAACCAAGACATAATCACACAGATGCAAACCCCGCCAGAGCCGCACAGATGCAATCCCCGCCAGAGCCACACAGCTGCAAACCCTGCCAGAGCCACACAGATGAAAACCAAGCCAGAGCCACACAAATGAAAACCAAACCAGAGTCGCACAGATGTAAACACAGATGCAGTGCCACACAGATGCAAACCCCGCCAGAGCCACACAGCTGCAAACCAAACCAGATCAACGCAACTGCAAGCCAAGCCAGAGCCTCACAGCAGCAACCAAGCCAGAGCCACACAGATGCAAACCCCACCAGAGCCACGCCACACAGATGCAGACTAAGTCAGAGCCACACATCTACAAACTTAGCCAGAACCACACAGCTGCAAACCCCGCCAGAGCCTCAAAGATGCAAACCAAGCCAGTGCCAGACAGATGCAAACCCCGCCATAGCCACACAGATGCACACCGGCAAATATCACGCTTGTCCATCTTTCAAAGACCTGAAATGTTAATGAGCTACTTTTATGGCTCTTAGTAAAACGGATTATACCCAGCATGAAGGGACATGAATATATTATACTTTAACCCTACTAGGAGAGCGGTGGTCTAGTGATCTCTCCTCAAGATCTAAAGCTACCTAGGTACCCGATCATGGTCGGACTTTATGTTCGTTTAGGTTATGTCTATATTTCTTGCCATATGGGCTCAAACTGATCAGAAACCTTGCAGACTTAAAGTGATATGCTTTTAGTGCGTTCGCTGTCTGGTCAGCATATGACCCTCTGGGGCTACCTGATGCTGGCAGGACCTACATCTGCGTGTACTATGCAGTTGGTTACTCGAAATTTCCTGGGGGTGAGAAATATCGCGACGTCCAATGAATAGGCTCACTTTGAAATATACCAATGGTTTTCAATAACTTTAATTGTTCTGTTACCAGCAATTAAAATGATATATGTAAATGAATACAGCTGTTAGGGATCCATTCTTAAGACATATACTGTGATTTGTCATAGATATTACATTTCTAGTAAATAAATGCAATGTTTGATTTTCCTTATTCTATGTAATATATCCCTAAAATGCTGTTAGAGAACGTGTTTCAATATGTCTAAGCTTAGCCTTAGAACTAGAATTCACCCCCTTATTTAAACTGTCTACAGATTGAAAAACATACATCTTTTACTAAGTGGCCATTTGTACGAAATATAAAATGTCTAAAATTATGGTTACTACGAAATTTATAACTATATTCTCAGTATCTGGCCTTTGAGTTGCCCTTAACGTACGCTGACGACCAAATATAGTAAACACATGACAAATATGTGCCAATGTATGTGTAAGAACTTATCATTCATCTATATAATGTCTTGGTTATTTGCAGAAAAATACGGATTTTTTTTCAACGCCCATAATTTAGAAATATTAAAACAGTCAGTTTATATACCAGTAAATTCAGTATATCACTGAAAGTCACACAGTAAATATGTTTTATTAAAGTTTGAAGAATTATCACTACTAATGATAAACCTAATGCACTCGCATTAAAACATTCAAGTTTGTTATTTCCATTCAAGAGCATACGAATATTTACACAATCAACACACAGAAAACAATAATAAAATTACTAGTTTTCGGAAAATGAGTATTCAGGTAAGAAACTGTAAGGGTAAGACTGGAAACAGTATGATTACCCGGCAAGCTTCCAAACTGTTTCTTAGCAGTTACATCTCACAAAATACACTACACGATTTAAGCTGAATAGGTTTTTTATTATTTCAGACAATATTATTATACAACATATAAAGATCAGTATCAACCTAGATATATAACGAACTATAAATGTTGTCACGGATGGCGGCAGCAAGGAGGGGACACGGCTTGCATGTATCGTAAGTACAGGTTACATGTTTTACTTGAATTTTCCTACATTTTACCGTTCTTGTCTATATCTTTTACTGCATGTATGAAAGGGGACTTGCATGTAGTCACCATAATAAGAGGACTTGGTCTATAATAGGTAAAGAAAAAAGAAATTTTGATGTTTCAGTACGAAAAGCTCACATGTGATAAAAAAGAATATCACATTTGTTCCACATTGAATTCATTAAACTCTTTGAATAAAATTGATAAAATGCTCGGCAGAACCTCGCATTTTATTATTTTATTCAACTCGTTTAATAAATTCAGTTTGAAAAGACTGATGTAATACAGTTGTTATCATCAGTACAATCATAGTGTGCGACACGGTCGTTTGATAAGCCACCGTGTTATTAGGAATCATAAATTTCTGTTCTCTTAAATTATTTGATATACAGATCATTCAGGTTGGATAAAACATATAAAACAAAGACAAAAACTGAATCTTATTAGCATTCGTTTAGAGATGATTGCAACTTTTAACGATTCTGCAGTAATAATCTTTTATTATAGTTGATAATTTATTGAATTTCTAATAGAAGATGAACCATAGCCTGAGATTGTAAATGTGTTTTATAACTTTCGAATAAAACCAACGCTTAGTGAATGTTATTGCTGTAGTTCTGCTCGCACTGATCACTCCACAATGCAGAGATATGTGTGACTTATTTCGAAAGACGGTACAAATGTATTTCTAACATGTATTTTCCCTGATGCAATGATATCGATTGTTGGCACCTGTGTAATCGGAAAAATACCAGAAATAGAAGAAACAATATATCATTCAGACAGGTGTAACAAGAGTCTCGTCTTAAAATAAACTTTAATTAGATTAACATTTTTCACTGAAAAGTGAAACTGCAATCTGCTACACCGGTAATTACAATAACATTAAACAAGGTTGGTTAGAAACGAATACTTTCATCTGTGATAAAATGTGTTTTATTCTCTTTGAAGTAAGACTTTTTGTGTATTTCTCACGTATTTTTGACTAGTGGAATTTACAAAAATATGTCCCAGTTGTAAGTAAAAATGTTAATTGCACATAAATAATTTTTGAATGCCCAAGACATTGCAAAACTTTACTGCAGAACTTGTTTCGGAAATGCGAATAGACTTATGCATTAAATGCACTTCAGTATATATTTAGATGCATTCGGTATTTCACTTCAGTATATATTTAGATGCATTCGGTATTTCACTTCAGTATATATTTAGCTGCATTCGGTATTTCAAACTTTAAAGACAAACCGTCTTAATATGATGGACATTTATAATCACAAATAGTCTCTTTTGTTTAAATTTTCAGCTCACCCGAGCACAAAGTGCTTATAGCGAGCTTTTATGATCATTGGGTATCCGTCGTCCGTCTGTTGTCCACAATTTCTTTAAAGGCCATCTTTCTAAACCACTAGACCAGTTTCAACTTAAGTTCACCATGTTCACGGGAGTTTTCCTTGGTTGGACCACTTTCAGATTTCTTCAAATATAGATTACCCATGCAGAGTTCTGCTTGGCATTGCGACGAAAACAAAATCCAGAAACCGCTGGCCCGTTTCGCAGAAATGTTCCTTTGGTGACACTCTAGATCATTTTGTTTCGTTATAAACATGACCACCAGGGGGCGGGCCTAGTACTCCCAATATGACTATATGGAAAGCCTTAAACTGCTGGCCAAATTTCAATCTAATTTCACAGCAATGTTCCATAAGTAAACCTCTATAAAATTCCGCCAAGTCGTTCCTTTCTGTTAAAAAAACGTGGCTGCAAGGATGGGGCGGGGCTAGTATCCCTAAACGGCTATTTGGAAAATATTGCAAATCTTATATCTCTAACCGATGGCCTGATTGTAAAATATTTTTACAGCAATTTTCTGTAAGTAGCCCTCAACGAAATCTGTAACGTTAAACATTATGGTCCCGTGGGGAGGGACTTGTTTTCTCTATATTACTAGACGGAAAATTTCAACAATCTTCTCCTTTGGAACCGCACGTCAAAATTCAAACTAATTTGACAGCAGTGTCCTTTTGGTGGCCATTTACTAAATTTCTTCAAGCTGTCACCATATTTAGCCCAACCTCAAGTCCACCCCCACAATATTTACTTTTTGTTTCTTGAGTTTGTTGATATTGTCTCTAAGTATGACATGGTCCCCCTTGCCCTCACTATTAACCGCCCTCGCCCTCCACCTCCCACGAAATATATTAACTTTTTAGTTTATTGTGCCCCTTCGTATCACGTTATCATCACCAATACCCGCATTATCCACAGTCCTTACCATACCATAACAACTACCCCACAAAGCCCTGTAGGAGCCCCCCCCCCCTTAATAAAAACAACAACATTTCATTATTTATTAACACCGTGTCTTAGTATCTTTAGTGTCATCATTCACTCCACCCCCACTTCCATACAAACATATTACCCACACATCCAACCACCTGTAATTATTTAGTAGAAACTTTTAAAATCTTCTTGTCAACTTTGACTCTATTTCGAAATAAATTGAGATATTTTCATTGTGTGAGCTTCAAGCAAGCTGTGAGATCTCTAGTGACTTCATTTTTTTTTTCTATTATAGAATTTCGCTTAAGCCGGTACTAGGGGGTGTGAGGGGTGTTGCACATTTCATTATCAGGCATGAACAGATTTAGTCAAACTGAGTCTGCTATTATTTTGCTTTCTTGCATTGTATTCTTCCATAGGATCCTCTTATCGATTTTATTTACGAACTTGTTTCTTAATCCTTGATGATTGCAGGGGAGTGCAATAGAGCTATGTGTTTAAATGGAGGAACTTGTTTGTCGTCATATGGTCAAAGATGTAATTGTCCAGCGGGATTCCAAGGTGCCCGAT
The DNA here is from genome assembly GCF_021730395.1 of Mercenaria mercenaria. Taxonomy (NCBI): domain Eukaryota; kingdom Metazoa; phylum Mollusca; class Bivalvia; order Venerida; family Veneridae; genus Mercenaria; species Mercenaria mercenaria. The sequence goes on from NC_069374.1 coordinate 38,495,118, forward strand.
GCGAATACGGTAAGATTTATCGTCATATAAGATGTACCAAAGTACATGATAATACAATTGAACACCTGCACCGCCCGTCAGTTTCAATATCAAGGTATATGATTATACAATTAAACGCCTGGACCGCCCGTCAGTTTCACAATCAAGGTACATGATTATACAGACAAACACCTGGACCGCCCGTCAGTTTCACTATAAAGGTATATGATTATACGAGGACCGCACCTCAGTTTCGCTATCAAGGTTCATGATTATACAGACAAACACCTGGACCGCCCGTCAGTTTCACTATAAAGGTATATGATTATACGAGGACCGCACCTCAGTTTCACTATCAAGGTACATGATTATACAGACAAACACCTGGACCGCCCGTCAGTTTCACTATAAAGGTATATGATTATACGAGGACCGCACCTCAGTTTCACTATAAAGGTTCATGATTATACAGACAAACACCTGGACGTCCATCGGTTTCACTATAAAGGTTCATGATTTTACAGACAAACACCTGGACCGCCCGTCAGTTTCACTATAAAGGTATATGATTATACGAGAACCGCACCTCAGTTTCACTATAAAGGTTCATGATTATACAGACAAACACCTGGACCGCCCGTCAGTTTCACTATAAAGGTATATGATTATACGAGGACCGCACCTCAGTTTCACTATCAAGGTAAATGATTATGCAGACACACACACGGACCGCCCATCAGTTTCACTATCAAGGTTCATGATTATACAGACAAACACCTGGACCGCCCATCAGTTTCACTATAAAGGTATATGATTATACGAGGACCGCACCTCAGTTTCACTATCAAGGTACATGATTATACAGACAAACACCTGGACCGCGCCTTCTAGCTGTGATGCAAATCCATATGAAGAATGTATATTCTCATCAGACAAGAGTACATAAAATCGATTATAGAAGTTACCAGTTATCTGCAGCCTAACATTGACTTAAATTGCTACAATAAGGATGCAGTTTCGAGTTAAAATTTATATTTGAAAGTTATTAAATGATTGAGCAAAGATGGGCAAACTGTTTCATGATTTTCGGAAACTATGATCACTAGTATAACTTTGTTAATATTTTTTGACATTAACAGCAAAAATATACGCTACCTCGACATAAAGTTGATAGGCAGTCATAAAACAAATTCTTAAATAAATGAAATTCAAGGAGCAGGTGGTCTAAATAAAAACAAGGCAAGTACGTGCAGTGTTTACCCTGGTATTCTAAGGTAATTCAGGAAAAGTTACATCCAAGAAGCACTTCTTATCCTTAGATTTAATTTAAAACTTCGTTTGAAACTATAGATCATTTTATTGTTCCATCATAATTTCGTGCCCATTTCGTAGTTTCAGTTACAGTCTTAACTCTTCCACAAACTAGTAACAAATTTCTGTGGAATTTCACCTGCACGGTGGGTATTCGAGTTAGTACCAAAATATCCGTACAATCGGCTGGTAGACAAATAACATTATTTTAATTCTAATTGAACGCATTGTAAAATCAGTAGAATCTTAAAATAGGATACAGTGCCATTTTAGAGTTGGTGGGGCCTCATGCAGTGTGCTTTGAGACAGTTAGAGTTTGTATGGTTAACGGTCAATATGTAATAGTATTAAATGAACAATTCTATTAAGTAGTACCATTACAAAAAGGTGAAAGTTATATTTGCCATCAATTGCAGTATTAACTTAAACTTAATGCTCGCATACTTATAAAACATTCACGCACATATTAACACAATGTAACAATCATGAAAATGAGGGACATATTAAGTACATAGTTATGTTTCACAAAGTCATAAAAATGTAAAAACGTGTAGGTATTGCATCTAAATCCGAACGTTTTATGGACATATAAAAAACTAATACTGTTGTCAAACACTGTGTGGTCTTGGGGATATAACTTTGTTAAGCGAGAACAAAAACATAAAATAGGCCTACAAACTTTTACAACTTGGGTTTCTCAAAAGTGTTTCGATCGTTGAAGTTTTGCAAACTAATGTACATTAATTTATATCTTTTAAACTTGAAACTGCGGTACACCTGCTATAAACTTAAATGGGGGCTTTTATTTAATATAATTTCAGATAATTATATAGTCAAATAAATGTGCTTTGCAGTATTTCTTCATAAATTCAATTTGAAGGTAAAGATATAATTTCATTTGAAAAGGCGTCCATTTCAAATTACATAAATTACGCTGCAACCTCATCTGTTCCGCGCATTATCACCTACTACATGACATTTGATATGAAACTTTATACATGAACACAAGCTAGCAAAATTTATTACAACAGTTATGCTCTTACATACGAGAGGAGATGTATCTTGTCTACATACTGTGTCATCTCGTTTGTTTCTGTTAAAAGTTATGTATGACTGCAGTTTATACAAAGCAGACAGTGCCATTTGAAAAAAAAATCCTAAATCATGATAAAACAATAAATCATATATAAGCTTACAAACTTTTCTTTCTGACCAAAAGTTTAAAGTATAGAGTTTTTTATGTTCAGTTCTTTTCAATTAGTGAAAATGGTAAGTCAAAACAGTACTTGAAGAATCGATTAAAAAAGCGATGTGGGTGTTTAGGATGACCGAGCAGGCAGAACGCGTTTTCTGTGTGTGAGAGCTTTGCAAAATCCCATAAATCTGGCTGGATGCAATTATGTTTATCAATGTGTTCTTGTAAGTTTTTTCCGAGAAGTCAACATATAGTTCAGTAAAAACTGAAGTATTATAAACATTATGTCTGATCACTTTGAATCACATTTAACATTTTCAGTTCAGTGACAACATGAAACAACCTGATATTGAACATAAACAAGTATTGGACATACCTTACTACACTGATTTTGATCAACTCGACTTTACTACATTCATTATGATCAACTCTCTCAAATATTTCCGCTTTACTACAATGATATTTATCAACTCTCCCAAATAGTTTTGCCTTACTTACTACACTGATTATGATCAACCGTCTCAAATATCTCCGCCTTACTTCACTGATTTTTATCAACTCTTACAAATACCTCCGCCTTACTACACAGAGTTTGACCAACTGTGTCAGATATCTGACTGGCCTTACTACACTAATTATGATCTTTCTAAAACAGTTGTGTCTTACTTACTACACAGACTAATCAACTCTTTCAAATATCTCCGCCTTGCTACACTGATAATGATCATCTCTCTAAAATAGTTGTGTCTTACTTACTACACAGACTAATCAACTCTTTCAAATATCTCCGCCTTGCTACACTGATTATGATCTTTCTAAAACAGTCGTGTCTTACTTACTACACAGACTAATCAACTCTTTCAAATATCTCAGCCTTGCTACACTAATTATGATCTTTCTAAAACAGTTGTGTCTTACTTACTGCACAGACTAATCAACTCTTTCAAATACCTCCGCCTTGCTACACTGATTATGATCATCTCTCTAAAATAGTTGTGTCTTACTTACTACACAGACTAATCAACTCTTTCAAATATCTCCGCCTTGCTACACTGATTATGATCATCTCTCTAAAACAGTTGTGTCTTACTTACTACACAGACTGACCAACTCTTTCAAATATCTCCGCCTTGCTACACTGATTATGATCATCTCTCTAAAATAGTTGTGTCTTACTTACTACACAGACTAATCAACTTTTTCAAATATCTCCGCCTTGCTACACTGATTATGATCATCTCTCTAAAATGTCGGTTGTTCTACCCACGTGCCCGCCCGGATGAAATAATGCACGGTCTTCCTCCACCATCAAAGCTTGAAAGTCGCCATATGACGTATAACTGTGTCGGTGAGACGTTTCCCCTACGAAAAAAAAATAGTTGTGTCTTACGTTCTACACTGATTTTAATCTGCTCTCAGATATCTCCACCTTACTTTCTACACTAATTATGATCAACCTTTTGAAATAGCTGTGCCTTACTTACTACACGATATTTAGTTAATTATGATAAACTCTCTAAAATAGTTGTGTCTTACTTACTACACTGTTTAAGATAAACTCTCTAAAATACTTGTGCCTTACTTACTACATTAATTATGATAAACTCTCTAAAATAGTTGTGCCTTACTTACTACACTGATTATGATCAATTCTCTAAAATAGTTGCGCCTTACTTACTACACTGATTAAAAAAGCTCTCTATAATGGTTGTGCCTTACTTACTACACTGATTATGAGAAACTCTCTAAAATGCTTGTGCCTTACTTACTACACTAATTATGATCACCTCTCTAAAATAGTTGTGCCTTACATACTACATGGTTTATGATCACCTCTCTAAAATAATTGTGTCTTACTTACTATACAGATTTTTATCAACTCTCGACTATCTCCGCCGTACTACACAGATTATGATGAACTCTCGAAAATAGTTGTGCATTACTTTCTACACTTATTATGATAAACACCCTAAAATAGTTCAGCCTTACTTACTACACTGATTTGACCACATCTCACGAATATCCACGCCTTACTTACTTCACTAATATTGATCAACTCTCTTAACTAGTTCTGCCTTCTCTACTACACTGATTATGATTAATCCTCTCAAGTACTTACTGCATTGATTTCGGCCAACTCTCTCAAATATCTCCGCCATACTATACTGATTATGACCAACTCTCCCAAATTTCTCGGCCTTATTTTCTACAATGGTTATGATCCACTCTACTCTCTTTACGAGGGATACTAATACCCAGGGGTAACGTCCCAGCGGTAATGTGATTCCCGCGCAAACTTGAGGTTGATAACTGATAAAATGACACTTCTTATTGCATGTACATTACTTGACAAGGGTATACGGCAAAAATAGCTCAGTCGGGTAAGGTGCAGATAACAAAAGGAATCAGCAAATCGCTTGGTATAAGTTCTAATCCTCATGAGGACTTTTTTTTTCAGATATTTCTTTTGTTTTATTCTCCTATTCTTTTTCATCTCTGTTCCAGTAGTTTTCGTTTCCGTCCTTGACTGTTAAGTATTCGCCTTTATCATCTGCCGTATCAGCTCCAGATATTTTCATGTCGTTGTGTCCCATAGAAAATGAAGGAATCTACATTTTTGATGCTAAAATGAAAAGAAAATTAATGACACGTCACGAATGAGATATTTTAGTATTATTGTAATACACAACAGGTATCAAAATATAATATCCAAAAATATGTGCTCATTAGAAAAATCCTCAGTATAATGTGAAAATAACGGGATCTGTTTTGACTTATTACAATATTGTGAATGGCTCTAATTAGTGTAAGTTAATTGGTTAAAACAATAGGAATTCTTACAGGATTTGTAAATTCTTTTTACTGTTGTAAACTCGATTATAGAAGAACCTTTTTGAACGAACATCGAACTGGAAGGTATAAACGACAGCAAACTTTTAATTAGGTTAATTGCGCTAGATTTGAACTGTTTTTGTTGAGCTCATTTTGAAGTCACATAATTATTTCTATTGTTTTAGTTAATTGCTGGTAATAAGGGCACTACAACTCATTCTTACGGCATGAATTCCTTTTTGATGACTGAAAAAAAAATTAGTGTGACTCTAAACATTATTTTTTTGTAAACAATTGAATAATTTTATTATTTTCTGTCATTCATTGGAAATTCAAAATGTGGTACCACCTTAATTGTCGTTGCTGAGTTTGGAGACCATCACTCGGGTGAAATCTGATTTGGGAAATTTATACCTCGGAAACCATTATTATATATAATAAATATACTGAATTGTTCGGAGGAAGTAGAAAATACTTTATACAAAGGTAAGCGTTTTTGAGAATATATATTTTATATAATATTGCATGTACTTTGACTGACAATGTTCTATTTTGTAGAAATTATCAAACTCCTTTTTCGAAAGTATTTATTCTTTAACTTTGTTTTGGTTGTGTAAGTGACATATTTATCTAGGTACTCCCAGTAATAAAATATGGTTTATATATATAGAGAGAGAGAGAGAGAGAGAGAGAGAGAGAGAGAGAGAGAGCAGTATTTTGTCATTTTGACCGCTCTACTTTCATTTTGCCATTTTGGCAATGTTTTGAAATGTACATGTTTTGTAACATTTTCAAAATTGGGAGTACCTAAAGAAATGTGTTAGACACACAATAATTGTAGATAATATTTATAATGTCAAAATAGTTTTGAAAAAGAAGTTTGATATTTTCTACAAAAATGAATGTGGGCAGCCAAAGTATCTGTGGTTCAAAGACACTTCTACTTATTCTGAACAGTTTGATATACATTTTATGAAAAACTAAGGTCTATGAGGCGAAAAAAAAACAACATAAAACAAAAATTCACCCGAGGGGCAGTCTCAAAACACTTTACATGAACCTTAAACTTTGCCTCTACGAAAACTAGAAATAGTTAGATCAAATGTTGAATTCCCTCACTTATATTTATTCATACGGTCATATTTGTAAACAGTACATAATTACACGATTTTCATGTTTAATTTCAACGTGCGTGTAAAGAGGTGTTTAGTACTTACACAAACTCGAAAAGCTCGTGGAAATCGCGGAAGTAATTAGAAAATTATAAGCTTTTGAAATAGTGACAGTTATACACAATTGCTACTGTGTTAACATGGCTAAGGCAGTGAGAAGTGAAATACATGCCTACATCAAAAGGTCGTGCTGCGCTAAAAATTCCAGCAAAACAAGTCTTTAATAAACGGAATCACTGGCGCCAGACCAGAAAGAAAATGCCTCTGTACATGTTATACCCTGCCCCTAGGTATTCTATAAGAACCATGGTCATGAACGGGAAAATATACTAACCCGTTTCAATTGTAAATTTCTCAACTTAAACGCACAGTTCGGTGAATGGGTACCTGGTATATTGAACAAGCGATAATTTATCTTCCATCGTGCACCAGTCACATTGTCTCAATATTCCATATTGCTGAGATTATCTACATATTTTATGCTTTCGTCAACGTTACAGAAAAAACTTGTTTGACCTTCCCTAATGAACATCCGGTCTAGAGGTCACGGCAGTGTGCACATGTTTGGCGAAATGTAAACAAACAAAAACAGAATTAAATAAATCACATTTTACAATAAAACTCGAAATGATGAATGAAATTCATCTTGTATATGATCTTTAATTTGAAATCGTACATTGGTCTGCATCTGTTCTGTTTATTTTATTCATTTTGCACATTTATGCTGCATTTTCACATTTTAGCGAACACGTGTAGTAAAATGACGATTGACATACATTTTCACATTAGCCAATTAGAATGGTTTTGTAATCTAGAACGGAACTTCACCATGGAAGTTCAAGCAAGTTTTTTGAGTAACGTTGAAATAACTATAAACTACGCGTTGTTTTTCTAAGATAAGATGTATTGAAGAAATGTGACCAGTACACAATGGAAGATAAATTACCACTTGTTTGATATCCATAGTGTACATTCACCGAACTGCGTGTTTTAGGTATGAAATGCGCGATTGAAACGGGTTAGTATATTTTTTCCTTCATGACCATGGTTCTTATAGAATATCTAGGGGCAGGGTATAACATGTACAGAGGCATTCTATCTGTTCTGGTGCCAGTGAGGAGGGTAAAGACATTTAAGTCTGGTTTTCACGACCACGAAGATACTGTCGTAAAGGTCGACCTAAGATATCGTTGACCTCTGAGATAAAAACAGTTCACAATATTCTGACAAAGCATTTAGGTCTTAGAAAGGTCTGTACTGGGTAGATCTCTCATCTGTTGAACCCTTTACAAAAGAGGGATAGATGACAATGTTCAAGAAACCTGTTTAAACAATGAAAAATCTTCGACGGTAGAAAGTTGTCTCCGCCGTACTTACTACACTGATACTGTATAATCTTCTCTCAGATATCTCCGCCTTCCTTACTACACTGATACTGTATAAACATCTCTCAAATATCTATTCCTTACTACACTGATAATGTATAGTCATCTCTCAAATATCTCCGCCTTCCTTACTACACTGATACTGTATAGTCATCTCTCAAATATCTCCGCCTTCCTTACTACACTGATACTGTTTAGTCTTCTCTCAAATATCTCCGCCTTCCTTACTACACTGATACTGTATAGTCATCTCTCAAATATCTCCGCCTTCCTTACTACACTGATACTGTATAGTCTTCTCTCAAATATCTCCGTCTTCCTTACTACACTGATACTGTATAGTCATCTCTCAAATATCTCCGCCTTCTTTACTACACTGATTACACTGATACTGTATAGTCATCTCTCAAATATCTCCGCCTTCCTTACTACACCGATACTGTATAATCAACTCTCAAATATCTCCGCCTCCCTTACTACACTGATACTGTATAATCATCTCTCAAATATATCCGCCTTCCTTACTACACTGACACTGTATAATCATCTCTCAAATATCTCTGCCTCCCTTACTACACTGATACTGTATAATCATCTCTCAAATATCTCCGCCTCCCTTACTACACTGATACTGTATAATCAACTCTCAAATATCTCCGCCTCCCTTACTACACTGAGCCCACCCGCTTAGCTCAGTAGGTAAGAGCGTCGGTCTACGGATCGCGGGGTCGCGAGTTCGATCCTCGGGCGGGGCACATGTTCTCAGTGACTATATGATAAACGACATTGTGTCTGAAATCATTAGTCCTTCACCTCTGATTCATGTGAGGAAGTTGGCAGTTACTTGCGGAGAACAGGTTTGTACTGGTACAGAATCCAGGAACACTGTTTAGGTTAACTGCCCGCCGTTAAAAGACTGAAATACTGTTGAAAAACGGCGTTAAACCCAAAACAAAACTTACTACACTGATACTGTATAATCATCATCTCTCAAACATCTCCGCCTCCCTTACTACACTGATACTGTATAATCATCTCTCAAATATCTCCGCCTTCCTTACTACACTGATACTGTATAATCATCTCTCAAATATCTCCGCCTCCCTTACTACACTGATACTGTATAATCATCTCTCAGACATCTCCGCCTCCCTTACTACACTGATACTGTATAATCATCTCAAAGATCTCCGCCTTCCTTACTACACTGATACTGTATAATCAGCTCTCAAATATCTCCGCCTCCCTTACTACACTGATACTGTATAATCATCTCTCACATATCTCCGCCTCCCTTACTACACTGATACTGTATAATCATCTCTCACATATCTCCGCCTCCCTTACTACACTGATACTGTATAATCATCTCTCAAATATCTCCGCCTCCCTTACTACACTGATACTGTATAATCATCTCTCGCATATCTCCGCCTCCCTTACTACACTGATACTGTATAATCATCTCTCAAACATCTCCGCCTTCATTACTACACTGATACTGTATAATCATCTCTCACATATCTCCGCCTCCCTTACTACACTGATACTGTATAATCATCTCTCAAACATCTCCGCCTTCATTACTACACTGATACTGTATAATCATCTCTCAAACATCTCCGCCTTCATTACTACACTGATACTGTATAATCATCTCTCACTTATCTCCGCCTCCCTTACTACACTGATACTGTATAATCATCTCTCAAACATCTCCGCCTTCCTTACTACACTGATACTGTATAATCATCTCTCAAATATCTCCGCCTCCCTTACTACACTGATACTGTATAATCATCTCTCAAACATCTCCGCCTTCATTACTACACTGATACTGTATAATCATCTCTCACTTATCTCCGCCTCCCTTACTACACTGATACTGTATAATCATCTCTCAAACATCTCCGCCTTCATTACTACACTGATACTGTATAATCATCTCTCAAATATCTCCGCCTTCCTTACTACACTGATACTGTATAATCATCTCTCAAATATCTCCGCCTCCCTTACTACACTGATACTGTATAATCATCTCTCAAATATCTCCGCCTCCCTTACTACACTGATACTGTATAATCATCTCTCAAATATCTCCGCCTCCCTTACTACACTGATACTGTATAATCATCTCTCAAACATCTCCGCCTTCCTTACTACACTGATACTGTATTATCATCTCTCACAGATCTCCGCCTCCCTTACTACACTGATACTGTATAATCATCTCTCACAGATCTCCGCCTCCATTACTACACTGATACTGTATAATCATCTCTCAAACATCTCCGCCTTCCTTACTACACTGATACTGTATAATCATCTCTCAAATATCTCCGCCTCCCTTACTACACTGATACTGTATAATCATCTCTCAAATATCTCCGCCTTCCTTACTACACTGATACTGTATACTCATCTCTCAAAGTGCTGGACGCGGTATTTAAATATTCAAATAAACTATACGTAAATGTAATCGAGTCGTACAAGCTATAGATTGTTTTTCTCAAAACACTCTATCAAATCTCGGCTAGTATTTCCAGGCGATCTAATACAGTTGATTACCTTTTTCTTATTTGTTCTTATAGAAGTAGATAAGGCGTAAATATTGCTTTGTTTTATTTCGGAAAGGTTCGCACTAAGGTATCTACTTGTTTATTTTCGGAAAGGGGTTTAGATGAACACTATCATTAACGTATTTACACGTTTGTTTCCGGAAAAGTTCATAGGTGCACATTTACATATCTACATGTCTTTTTTCCAGAAATGCGATTGGAACACACTAGCGTATCAACATAATTATTTACGGCAAATTGCATAGGCGCAAAGAAACTTATCTATACATTTGTTTTCCAAAAAGGTGTATAGGTGCACACTAACGAATCTAATAAGATTTTTTTTTTCCGGAAAGGTGCGTAGATGCACACTAACGTATCTACATGTATATTTCCGAAAAGGTGTATAGGTGAACACTAACATAATTATGTACATGTTTGTTTCCGGAAAGATGCAGAGGTCACACTAACGTGTCTACACGTTTGTTTTCCCGGAAATGTGCATAGGTGTAAGTGCACACAAACTTATCTACATGTTTTTTTTCTTCTAATTAGGTGCTGATGTGCACACAAACTTGTATACATGCGCTTTTCCGGAAAGGAGCGTACACACATACTTACATGTTTGATTTCGAAAAGGTGCATATATGCACACTAACATATCTACGTGTTTATTTTCGGATTGGTGCATATATGCACGCTAACATATCTACGTGTTTATTTTCGGATTGGTGCATAGATGCACGCTAACATATCTACGTGTTTATTTTCGGATTGGTGCATATATGCACACTAACATATCTACGTGTTTATTGTCGGATTGTTGCATAGATGCACGCTAACATATCTACGTGTTTATTGTCGGATTGGTGCATAGATGCACGCTAACATATCTACGTGTTTATTGTCGGATTGGTGCATAGATGCACGCTAACATATCTACGTGTTTATTGTCGGATTGGTGCATAGATGCACGCTAACATATCTACGTGTTTATTTTGGAAAGGTCACAGATGCAAACTAACATATCTATATTTGTGTTTTCGGAAAGTTGCACCGGTGCACACTACGGTATCTATGCCTTTGTTCTTCAAAAGTTTACAACGAACGTATCTTCATGTTTTTGTTTGTTTTTTGTTGTTTCTTTTAAGATGCACTTGAACGTGTATCTACATGTTTGTTTTCCGGAAAGGTACAAAATAACGTGTCTGTATGTTTGTTTCCGGAAAGTTGTACCCGAACGTGTATCTACATGTTTGTTTTCCGGAAAGGTGCACAATAACGTATCTGCAGTATGTTTCCGGAAAGTTGTACCCGAACATTTATCTACATGTTTGTTTCCGAAAAGGTGCAGACAAACGTATCTACATGTTTGTTTCCGAAAAGGTGCAGACAAACGTATCTACATGTTTGTTTCTGGGAAGGTGCTACAAATGTATCTACAGACCGTACACTGGATTTGTCTGGTTTTATACCCCCCCCCCCCCCCCCCCCCACCCCCGCACACACACACACACACACCCCACACACAAAGAATGATTCGTCTGTCCGTCTATCAGAATTTGTGTCGTTCACATCGCAAAAAGTCAAACATATGCATAAAAGGACCTAAGTTTGTGTCGCGTGTATCCAAAAAGTATTTGACCTAGTGTTATGAAACATGACAGGAATACTATTCAGCATGTGAAGTTTTGCATCAGTCTGGGTTCTGTTAGAGACATCACTCTGTCATACCAGAGTTATGGCTCTGACTTAGTCAAAAATATGCATAAAAGGCATAGAAGTTGTGTCGCACATATCTCAAAATGTATTCGACCTAAGGTCATGAAACATCATACTTGTAGGAATATTATTCAGCATGTGAAGTTTTGCACCTGTCTGGGTTCTGTTAGAGACATCACTCTGTCATGCCAGAGTTATGGCCCTTGACTTAGTCAAAAATATGCATAAAAGGCATAGAAGTTGTGTCGCACATACCTCAAAATGTATTCGACCTAGGTCATGAAACATCATACTAGTAGGAATATTATTCAGCATGTTAAATTGTGCACTTGAGATTTTGTTCCGGATTTCTGTCGGTCAGACCAGAGTTATTGCCCTTGATTGTCAAATATATGCATAAATGGGATATAAGTTTGTGTCGCATTATCCTAAAAAGTATTTGACGTTGAGTCATAAAACTTTAAGGGATTGTTATATAGCGCGTGAAGTTGCGCACCTGGTGTTCTGTTTAGGATTTCATTCAACAAGACTGGAGTTATGCTTTAAAGTTTGTGTTGGATATATCTAAAAAGATATTTCACCAAGAGTCATGCAACCATGTAGGAATATTATCCAGAATGTGAAATTGTGCATCTGAGTTATGGCCATTGACTTAGTTTAAAAATAAAAGCTTGTGCCGCATGTATCGCAAAATGTATTTGACCTAGAGTCATAAAACGTTGTGCACCTAGAGTTCTCTTTGGAATTTCACTCAGCTAGGCCAGAGTTATGGTCCTTCACTTTGTGAAAAATACACATAAAGTGCTTAATAGTTTGTGTTGCGTATGTCTTAGAAATATTTCACCTAGAGACATGAAACCATTACAATGACAGGAGTGGTGGTGCCTGTGTTCTATGGACACACATCTAGTTTTATGTTTTTTGTACCACTGCTGTCAAAATGTAAACATGTTTTCCTGGATAGTATTTTCACATTGTTTGGGAGATTATATACTAGTTTGATCATGTTTCCGATATTAATCATCTTCCGTTATGCCCAAAGAACAAAGTTTTCAAACTGAATTCAGTTCTTATTTTCAAGTTATCTCTGTAAAGGACAAGAATGAAAACAGATGATTTATGATTAATTCATTCTAAAATTACCCTAGAACTTAGATGAAGATAAACGTTATCCTGAATAATTGATGTTGTTTCTCGTGTAGCAGTGCGAATGCTTGATCAAAATATAAAACTACAGTGTAACACCTGAAGTTGTTCCAGTACAACATTGGAAAGAAAACATTCTGCATGTTAGACTAAGAATTGCTATCACTGTGCTATTATACGATGTTTTGCGTGGAACACATTTTACAGTGATAGTTAAAAATGAAAATACAGTCTACCAATATCGTCATTTTGACGTTACAGTCAAACACACAACTACGATCTAAAACACGACAGACGACACATGACTTGAGCTAAACAGGAATCCATAGGGTTCACATGAATTTTATACTGTTTACTCTAGTCGGCAAAACTAAAGTTGCAATTGCCACATACGTCATCAATTATTACTCTAGAAAACATCATAAACTGATAACTTAAGGGGACTTGTCCAGTCGTACGTATGGAACGATGTTAATATTAATTCATGGATATTAAATATATTGTATTATTACGTCTTTAACCAAGTACTACCGAAAACTGTTATTTGGTAATGTTACGACGGTTTTCCAGTAAGCCGTGGGCATATAGTCTTTTGATTACGTTTATAGGACAGTTTGTTTGTAAACTAAGAAATGTGATTGCAGCAATTACAGTATTTGACAGGAGTTCTTACCGTATTATTTCACTAAGTATTAAATTGAAATAGTCGCACAAACAAAACACACTACTTTAGACTTTACGGATATTTCTCATTATGGTCGCTAACCTGCTATACTGATATTTTTCACCATACCCTACTTTACTGATATTTCTCATTATGGTCTATGCCATGCTATACTGATATTTCTCATCATGGTCTATACACTACTTTAATAATAATTCTCATCGTAGTCTATACCTGCTATATGATATTCTCATCAGGTCTATACCCTGCTATACAGATATTTTCATCATGGTCTTTACCTGCTTTATAATATTATCATATGTCTATACCTAACTATACTGATATTTTCATCATGGTCTATACCTGCTATACAGATGTTCTCATCATGGTCTATACCTGCTTTACTAATATTTCTCATCATGGTCTATACCCTGCTTTACTAATATTTCTCATCATGGTCTATACTCTAATTTACTAATATATCTCAACAGGGTCTATATCCTACTATACTGATATTTCCCATTATTGTCTATACCCTACTTTAATAATATTTCTCATCATAGTCTATACCCTGCTGCACTGATATTTCTCGTCATGGTCTATATCCTGCTATACTGATATTTCTCATCATTGTCTATACTCTAATTTACTAATATATCTCAACAGGGTCTATATCCTACTATACTGATATTTCCCATTATTGTCTATACCCTACTTTAATAATATTTCTCATCATAGTCTATACCCTGCTACACTGATATTTCTCGTCATGGTCTATATCCTGCTATACTGATATTTCACATCGTGGTCTATGCCCTGCTACACTGATATTTCTCATCATGGTCTATGCCCTGCTAGACTGATATTTCTCATCGTGGTCTATGCCCTGCTATACTGATATTTCTCATCGTGGCCTATGCCCTGCTAGACTGATCTTTCTCATCGTGGTCTAAGCCCTGCTACACTGATGTTTCTCATCGTGGTCTATGCCCTGCTACACTGATATTTCTCATCGTGGTCTATGCCCTGCTACATTGATATTTCTCATCGTGGTCTATGCCCTGCTACACTGATATTTCTCATCGTGGTCTATGCCCTGCTACACTGATATTTCTCATCGTGGTCTATGCCCTGCTACACTGATATTTCTCATCGTGGTCTATATCCTGCTATACTGATATTTCACATCGTGGTCTATGCCCTGCTACACTGATATTTCTCATCATGGTCTATGCCCTGCTACACTGATATTTCTCATCATGGTCTATGCCCTGCTACACTGATATTTCTCATCATGGTCTATGCCCTGCTACACTGATATTTCTCATCATGGTTTCTGCCCTGCTACACTGATATTTCTCATTGTGGTCTATGCCCTGCTGCACTGATATTTCTCATCGTGGTCCATACCCTGCTATACTGATATTTCTCATCATGGTCTATATCCTGCTGTATTGATTTTTTTCACCATATCCTACTTTACTGATATTTCTCACCATGGTCTATACGCTGCTATGCTGATATTTTTCACCATTGTCTATACCCTGCTATACTGATATTTTTCACCATATCCTTCTTTACTGATATTCTCATCATGGTATATACCCTGTTGCACTGATATTTCTCATCATGGTCTATACCCTGCTATAGTCATATTTCTGACCATGGTCTATACCCTGTTATACTATTATTTGTCATCATGCTGTATACCCTGCTATACTGATATTTTTCACCATACCCTACTTTATTGATATTGCTCATCATGGTCTATACCCTGCTATACTGATATTTCTCATCATGGTCTCTGCCCTGCTATACTGATATTTTTCACCATGATCTATACCCTGCTATACTGATATTTTTCACCATACCCTACTTTACTGATAGTTCTCATCATGGTCTACTAGTATACCCTACTACACTGATATTTTTCACAATACTCTGTGATACTGATATTTCTCATCATGGTCTATACCCTGCTACACTGATATTTTTCACCATTCTCTGCTGTACTGATAATTTGCACCATACCGTACTTCACTGATATTTCACATCATGGTCTATACTTTGCTATTCTGATATTTCTCACCATGGTCTATACCCTGCTATACTGATTTGGTCTATACCCTGCTTTACTGATGTTTTTCACCATACTTTACTTTACTGATATTTCTCATCATTGACCATACTCTGCTACACTGATACTTCTCACCATGGTCTATACCCTGCTATACTGATATTACTCATCATTGTCTATACCATACTATACTGATATTTCTCATCAGTGTCTATACCCTGCTATACTGATATTACTCATCATTGTCTATACCATACTATGCTGATAGTTCTCATCATGGTCTATACCATGCTATACTGATATTTCTCATCATGATCTATACCCTACTAAACTGATTTGGTCTATACCCTGCTTAACTGACGTTTTTCACCATACTGTACTTTACTGATATTTCTCATCATTGTCTATACTCTGCTACACTGATATTTCTCACCATGGTCAATCCCTTGCTATACTGATATTACTCATCATTGTCTATACCATACTATACTGATATTTCTCATCAGGGTCTATACCCTGTTACACTGATATTTCTCATCATTGTCTATAACCTACTTTACCGATATTTCTCATCAGGGTCTATACCCTTCTATACTGATATTTCTCATCATGGTCTATCCCTGCTATACTGATATTTCTCATCATTGTCTATACCCTATATACATTACTGATATTTATCATCAGGTTCAATACCCGCTACATTAATATTTCTCATCATGGTCCATAGCCTGCTTTACTGATATTTCTTTTAACAAGTCGAGAACTATTTATTTACTATACCTTTGAAAATCTTGTCTTCGTCGCACCAGTAAAATATATTTATCCACGTAATGTTTTCTCAATATCAAATTGGTCACAAATACCTCCTACTTTTACACTCCGTCTCAACTGAATTATTTATTATTTTGTCAGTAACATTAAAGTCACAGTAATGTTTAGAGGAACCTAGACTCGTATCAGTTGTGTGATTTATTTTAAGATCAAAATGGCAATGTTTTAGGCTATATTTTCTGTAGTAAATAATACTGTAACATGTTAAACATCTCCGATCCTGCATGAATGTAGCATGCAGTTAGCATGAATACGAGACCAGATGTCCCTTAAGCTTTCCATGCAGTTAGCATGAGCACGTGACCAGGTGTCCCTTAACATTTCCATGCAGTTAGCATGAGCACGTAACCAGATGTGCCTTGATCTTTCCATGCAGTTTGTATTAACACGAGACCAGGAATTCCTTGACCTTTTCATGCAGTTAGCATGAGCACAAGACAGATGTCCCTTGACCTTTTCAGGCAGTTAGCATGAACACGAGACCAAGAGTTCCTTGACCTTTTCATGCAGTTAGCATGAAAACGAGATTAATGATTCACATTAGTATGTATACCGTATTACTTGTTCTGATATATACCATTGCTGTAGATAAATTAGAAATTACATCGCAGCTTTCATATATTTCAATACATGTGACAAATATAATGTACTTGTATAAACAACACATACACAGGTCCTATAGGTCGTACAGTAGTAAATAAATTTGCTTTATGTTCTGTATAAAATTAACTATCTTCCGAGAGCTGTAAGACATATAGCCAGACCAATTTTAAAAAAGAATTACTACGTTATATTCTTAAATGACATATAAACCAAAAACACCAAAACATGTAGGGGCCATATATCTACTAAGAGAGATTTTTTTTGTCTGACAGGTCAACACTATGGTATGTCTTCCAAACTGACAGCTAAATGTGGGTTTGAACACATGAGTAATAAAGTTTGTATAGGTCAACAATGAACTAAAAACAGGAACTAGCTTACACAGAACACGAAAATGCCACTTTTACTGGGAAAGAATGAGGATTTCTTCTTGCCGCCATTTTCCAAGCACGGAAGTGCTGCTTGATTACCTATTTAGTACTATTGTTCCTGTACACGGAAATTGTGTACACCAAAACACCGCTTGAGACAGATGGCGTTTCTTTTGTTGCTCAATTTTCTTCTGTGTCACTGCGTGCATATGGTTCGCTTGGGTTTTATTTTTATATGTACATTTACCTTAAGTTTACATATCGTATTATTTGTCATTGCATACGTTAGGGATTCACGTTTTACTTCATAAGAATCTCACTGGTAAGATGTGTAAAAGGAAAACCTGACCCGATGATTACTATTTCGGTATTACCTAAGCCATCGGCTGTGCTTGTAAAATGTTGAGCAGAGGCGCAATCGGACAACTTAGTTTTATTGAACGGGAAATACTGAAGAACCATTAATTTGATTAAAATCACGTCCGCTTGAAGCTAGGTTAAGCCAGTATATGTTGGTAATGCGCAATTTTTGTGAAGATGATATTCAGTCCCTGAAATGTTTCAAAATTTTTATACCCCCACCAAACATGTATGTGGGGGTGGGGCTATAGGAGTCAGTTTTGTCCCGTCCCGTCGCGTCCCGTTCCGAAATCTTATTCAGTTATATATATGGATTGTTCAATAAAGGTATCACCTATCATCCAATCATGTGACACAAGGTGCAACTCTGACCACTTTCAGATTATGCCCCTCTGTAATACGTTAATTGAAATTTCAAAGAAATTGACAAATAAAGATTTCCACCCATCACCACATCATGTGACACAAGTGCTACCTGACACAACTTTCATGAATATGCCCCTTTACTTTGATTTAAGATTAAATTTGAGCAATTTACACTATATCCGTCTAACAAATAAATTGTTGCATAACTCTTAAACTTGAAGTTATTCAGAAACTTCGAAATTTCACCACACAGTCCATGTGCAAAGCATGTTCCGATACGCTTGCACCATTTTCATGATAATGCCTTTCTTTGTAATCTTAAGACTTATTTGACCTTTTTACTACAATCTTCTGATTGCCTTAGGTCCAAGGAAGTAACCTTATTTTGAAACTTTTATACTGAGTAACTTCCCTTATTCTATGAATAAGTCTTATTTTTAGAAATTTATTTTTAGATTTTCAATATTTTAGGTATTTTTTAACTTTTTTGTTGTTAGTCCTGTGTAGTTTAAATTATGTAAAGAATCGGGTACATTTTTTCTGTGGTAACATGTGTCAGTAAGACACTTTTTTGTATTCATGTTTAGTGTATCTCTTATATTAGAGATTTTTATATTTACCTCATCCCTCATCCTGGGCACATGCACTAGTAGTAATACTTATATGTGCCGAGGAAGCCCAGGATGAAGTACTCCAAAGACGAGTAAACTTTTGTTTTAAGTATTAAGTTTTTTTTTACGTTTTATATTATATTTTAAAAAATTCTTATGGTTGATGGTTGCCATTTTTCTGTGACAAGACTGTGTGGTGGGGGTATAAGTCACTTCTGTGACAGCTCTAGTTCTATTTATTAAAGAGCATCAGGGGCTAAAATGTATAAAAAAGAAACTACTCGGCTTTTTATTGGGAGACTGAAAATTAATACTCAAAAGTTCAATGAAATAAAATGGACCAAAAACAATGTAAAATATCAGGTGTTTGTCACGGATACAATATAGATTTAAATGAGATTTGGATGTCAGAAATAAATAAAATCAAGAGCTGCCTAGAAATATTGAAATCGATATGCCTCACACTGAGTGAAAAAAATCCTTATTTTAAAAGCATACTTTATATCAAAAATAAATTTTGAAATAGAGATCAGAGGAATTCCGGAAAATTACTTAAAAGAACTTGAACCAAGTATGTGAGGTTTTCCGTGGGACTTTTGTAGGAAATAACACATTGATATTCGATCGTGAAGATGTGGTGTTAGATATGGTGTTGGTGTTAGATGTGGTGTTAGATATGTGTTACATAAAAACATCTCAGCAGGTTTACAAATAAAAACAAAATCTAGAATAATTTACTTGGAATTACAGAACTGAAATTCGACTAGAAAATATTATTTGCAAAGTCACGATCCAATGTTTTTACATTTTTTTTGCGTTCTAAAATAATATTAAAATATTATGTAACATCAGCGATTGCTATAAACAAGCGCTGAATGAATGCATAAAATTCAGACAAAACTTTCGTCCAACAATTTTTTTTGATATAAAAGATATCTTCTTATTTGGATAAAATGAGATAAGATGTCGTGGGAAACATATATTTAATTTTGATACTACAGAACATCTCCTTTCAAAATTGAAATACGAGCATCACAGGATATCCGGATGGCAAAGCAAGTATTCCTCAGAAAGACAGAAAAGCGCTTAAAGAAAATCACCATAGCGATGAAAAATATACGGTTCCTTGTATGGATAGTAATTGTAAAAAGTTAGCTAAAAAATTAAACTTAGACAAATATTGTCTGTTTGGAAAGAAACAGTGTGACATCTTGTTTGCCCGTGATATACCATGGAAACTGAATGCCAAATGGGGTTAAATTTCTGATTTTTTTTCTTCAAAAAGCGAAACAGTTTCAATAGACATTTTTAGACAACATTATTACAGACTTATGAAATTATCAGTCGGAATTTGTACTTCATGCAAACAACACAAAGAAACTTGTATGATGCACTTGGTGTGGAAACAATGAACTACAGGAATTTGGACGAATTGTATAAATATATCAACCTCTGTGATTCTGCTTTTACAAAGTTTGCTTTTTCCCGTATATTATGATGGCAGGCAGGTGAACAAATTGATTAATTCGATTATATATGAAACTAAATGGGAAGTTGGAAATATAGAAATAATTGTAAATACAGTACAATTATCAGTCAATAAAAACATTTTGTAAAAAGCTAATTAGAATCAAAGTACTGACAGTATAGTACTGATGGAATGTGATTTATGTTAGTACGTGCATGAAAAGAATCCATTCCAAAAATGGCACAAGCGCTAACAGCGCTTTAATAGTTGGAAACCCAATACATATATAGATTTGATTCGGCTAACCATATCATCAATATGATACTGTGATCTGGTGATATATACAGTAACTGTTATGCATTTAAACCTCCTGTAAAGTAAAAAGATGTTAAATAAATGTATGCAGCCGATAGTTATTCGTAGTAATTTATTGCGACATTGGTATATATTCAAAGTATGTTGAACTATTTTATTGGGCATGAGTACTTGTAAGTTTGTGATCAAGTCCAAGGCTGCCTCAAAGATGGTGATAGAGTAGGCCAAATTGTCCGGTCTGTAACGATAATGGCGTCAGAGGTGGTAAATTATTCCGCAATGAACTACATTGTACAGCGGATAGATACGAAATACTTGTGAGACAGTCTATTCCTTATTAAATTCTGGCGGTTACATAAGTCTATTCCTGATTAAATTCTGGCGGTTACATAGAGAATCACCTTCCAAAAATTAAAGAACAAACTAAATGGCACAACACTGATAATGAAATACTACAGTTATTGAAAACACTGATAATGAAATACTACAGTTATTGAAATCTAATGAGTCCATGCCGGGTACGTATATTGAGGTATAATTTTTCACCATGTTCTGTATAATGATATATACCTAAGTTCGACAACATAGAAGGAAACATCGTCAAATGTTACTTGTCATTTCATTTTCTTACAAGTTCTATTACACTGGCGAAGTAACTATTGTGTCAAAATATCTTTGAATGTATTATTCATGTATTTTAATGTCTTCTTTTAATATGTTGTTTTTTGCAATAAAAATCAAAACTATATAGAGTTATCCATATCGGGAGCCCGAACAAAAAATATCGTATTCTATGTTTAGCTTATTGCATTTTGCCTATTATTATTTAATGTACATGTATACGGTTAGAGATAGACCAGTTTTGTAAAACAGTTGTTCTCGCAGTGAGCAACACAAGATATCTTCCAAATGTATCGTTACAGAAATTTGCATTAACTATATATAGCAAGTAGATTCATTACCAGATCGAAACCTCTCTTTTCACTCATTTATAATATATTATTAAGTACATTGTCGGTAAACACAAATTGCAAAAACAATCGAACGAATTGTTTCGTATTTTTCGGAAAAAGACAAGATGAGAAAACGAGACGTAGACATTAATTTGATCGATGATTTCACTTGCAGTTTGGCATCCGTTGCGTGCCGGTGCGGGACGCGGTGTTTAATATCCAAATAAACTATACGTTACAAATACGGTGGAATATAATCATGTCATACCAGCTATAGATTTTCTCCCAAAACACTCTATTAAATCTCGGCTACTATTTCCAGGCGATCTAATATAATTGATTAGCTTTTGTTGTTTTGTTCTCGTAGTCGAGTAAATAGCTTGCTCAGAAACGTGCCCACTTCTACAACTGTAACAGACAAGTGTTCTTTGCACAGTTACTGTCGAAATGTTTTCAATTTGTAGATATTATTTTTATTTTTTTTGCATACCGGACTGCGGAGTTGCCGGTGTTTTTGCATACCGGACTGTGGAGTTGCGGTGTTTCAACAAACTCCATCTTAACCAGGAAGAAACAGTCAGTTATAACTGCAGTAGTTGTTTGGTTGGTTTAGTCGAGACGTTCACAAGTTCTGCTTTTCATTATATTGTATGTGTACGTGTATGTGTACGTGTATTTCAGCGTGAATTAAATAGCAGTAATATTCGATAAACGGTGATAGCTTTCTTATTTCTGAACAAAACATAATAAGTGTGAGCACGTATTTTGTTAGTTGAGTCATTCCCTATAATTATCTTATTTTCGATAAATTCAAAATTTGACAAAAAATCGTTTTTTGAAATAAGTGTTTTGGTGCGGAGAGCAAAATATTTAAAGAAACGAAAAGTGCGATTCATGGTTTAGCAACAAGTCCCATTGCAGTTTAAACCCGTGTAAACGTATAGACATATCATTTTAATCCTTTGATAAAACTAAATCGAAACATCACATGATCTCGTTCTGTCTTCGGACATACATTTCCCGTCATTCATTTAAATTTGATATAACTATATATTATATTGCTTTAAATGATATAACCATACATAGAACATACACATATTAGGTATAATAACAATGATACTAAGTAAAATAATAGTTATGACATAATAAAATAAGTTATAGAAATAGTGTGGTAATGACTGTAATCGCGAAGAAGATATACTACCGTCCATATCCTGAATGTTTCACGCCAAAAAAACAAGTCATCCTTAAGTAAGTTAATAACGACAGCAGAACTACAAAGTACTAATCAAACGTTTTGTGTTTTTGATATATTTTGAACTTCAGTGAGAACACTAGTGTTAACATCTATAGTTTGATGTATAAAGATTATTTGATGGAAGGATTCGGAACGAGTTGATAGCTGACAAGTTTCAATATTTAGTTCATTCTTTAATTTTATTGCAGAGGGAATAGTGGGCTGAGGGTTAATTTCAATACGCCTCGCTAAAATCTCAAAATCTGCATTGCGGGTTAAATCGTTCATGGTCAATGGGAATAAATCAAGTAAATATGTTGGCAGATTATCATTTTTCGGCGAACGCCGTCTAAATTCGTTTTCGTTACCTATGCCACGTGACTTCAGTTTGCAAATCAAACTACTTGATAACGCGTTAGAGATAATTTATCAAAATGGAAGATTTATGCAACACTCTGCCTGATTGGACGAGAGTGTCAATTTCTTTCACACTGTTGATTGTGCTACGCTGAGTGAAATGTAGACAAAGCGTTTATCCTAAACGACGCTGTTCACAGTATTAAAGCTAACTTTGGCTCAGTATATTTAGCAAGAATATTGATATATCTCAAAATGATAAGTAAGTTTAATAAATATGATAAAAACCTGTTCAAATACCAACATATAACAAATTAAAGAAAGAGCTGAATACGGTCTGCGTATCACATGAATAAGGGTGTGATAAGAGTCTTTTATGTAGAGAAGAGCTTTTAAAAGATTTTCCTTGTTACAATTGTCGTCTGTATATGAAAAGGTTTCTTGCTTTTGTGACTTATTCAGATTGCATATTAAAATGAGTACTTGTTTGCTTTGATATATTTGTTATAAGTTATTTAACTGATTTATTATATATGAATATTTTTCTTTAGTATGGTATGCAAATATTGAACTCAGTTGAAATCTGTTTCATTATATATATGCTATATAATGACTGAATCTCATACAGTTTATCTATGTGATATGACTACGGTCAAACTTTGCTTATGAAACAGAAATATGGAAATAATTATAATTGTATGTTTTGCTTGACCTTCACTTTTTTATAGGTGTGACGTCATTGTCCAAATATTCATGAATAGCGAATATGCATTTGTTAAAGCGGGATCAGTTTGCCTATTTTCGAAAATAATAAATAAAAAAATCCTTTAATTGATTTTTTCAACTTTCTTCAGCTGGGACATTTGACCCCTTTTAGGGGCTGCTAGAGCTAAAACTAGAAATGCCTTTATACAGCGTCTCATGAACAGCTTGGTGGATCTTTGTCATACTTTGTCTGGGGCATCATTATAAGGTCCTCTTCCAAATTTATTTATATAGGAACTTGGGCCCTATTAGGGACTACTGTAGCTAAAAGTAGATATGCCTTTCTTCGCATTAACCACTAAAATGTAATGGATTTTTATCAAACTCGATGTGTAACATATCGTAAGGTCTCCTGCTATTTTGTTACAAATGGGGATAGGGACATTTAGCTAAAAATATAAACACGTTTAATGACCTTTCCATGAACCGCTTCATGAATCTTCATCAAACTACTGCTGTAATTATTCGTCTAAGGATAAACGAAACAAAATTGCAACCCTACGAAACCTTTGCGAAAAATTAAAAGAGAACCATTTAAATTTTTAAAGTGCGGTGTTTAGTTTTGCAATTTGAAAAATGTTAGATGAAAGATGAATGTTAGATGAAAAATTCATAAACTTCTTTCCTTATTACAATTCGCCGACCATCATTTTTAAAGATATTTCTTGTTTGTATATGTGTATACTTAAAATAGTTTTTGTATTTTTCTACGATCAGAAAAAGAAACCCAGCCTATTTCGTTTGAAAGATTTTCTTTTGATACTCAACGAGTTAACCCCGTAACAATACGCACTGCTCCATGTTTTATCTTTTCTAATTGATTTTTTCCCGTAATTTGCATAGTTCTCCAAAACAACAGCGGCATAACCCAGTACTGGTCTCAGATTTGATTTAAAGTGTAAATTTCACCTAGTATTTTTGTTATCAATTATGGGTTCGTGTCAAGATCCATCTTGTGAGAACTTTACACCTAGAAGTTTACAACTCGGAAAAAAATGAAAAGAACTTAGCTTCTGTTGTTGTAGGATCAAATTTAACCATCCATTGTTTTAACCATCCTGATATCTTTCTAAGGTTGGTATTAAAAGAAGGTAGAGTTTCGTTTGTATGAGATGATGAAACGGCTAAAGATTTATCGTTAACAAATTTAAGCTCATTAGAGGCTAAGAAAGACGTGTTGACGACGATTTGAAAGGTACAGAGTAAATTATATACTCGTCTGGCTGAAAAGGAAGTCATTTCTTCTATTATTTGTATAATACGGTATACAAGAAAAAAAAAAGAATATATGAATGGAAGTATGTGTTGTTGGAGAAACGGTTACTCTCGATCCGGATATCCACTAGTGAAATATTTTCTATTTGTATTAGATCTAGTTTAGTACTATAGTTGCAGGTGCGTACACTGTCGCACTGTCAGGCGGATAGAGTGGGGTCACGCGCTATATATAGACTAGTCGTAGTGGGCGAATTGATACAAGAAGGGTTTGTGTTTGCGACAGAGCTATATAACAGTCTGCACATGATATGTCAAATAATAAGATAATTTAATGTATTTAGCATAGAATTTCCCGCAGTTTTATATTGAAATCCCCTCGGCATTTATTACAGACTGCTGATTACTACAGACCTTCGCTAACACATCAATTATTAATGATTTGCAAAATATCAGAGACGATCTATCAACATTTGATCACCCAGTACCATCTTGTATTTACATTCATTGTCCAAAATGAAAAACACTCATGTGTATGATATGTATTCTATATAAATACACATTTCATGTTAACTAAAGTAAAAAGGTGCATAATCATTCTAAATCTTAAAGTTTACGATATAGTATTCCGCGAGTGTTTAGCCGATACCAAATGTTTTCATCCTAATCGGGCAAAAACAAAACCAAATTCTCAACTTCATTGAGGCAGCCAAGCTTTTTATCATTTCCTGTTGCAGTGAACAAAAACTCACAGTTGGTAGAGAGGAACACGAAAACAATTTATTAGATCAAACGTCTAAGAAAAAGTATTCATCAAAATGACCATTGCCTATTTGTGCTCTTTCAGACATAAATGAATGTGGTAACAACAATGGAGGCTGTGAACAAGATTGTTGTAACACCATTGGTTCATTCATATGCAAATGCAGGCGGGGTTTCCAACTGTCACGTGACGGCAGAACATGTGAAGGTAAGTTTAATGTGACATAATTTTTGCTTTACTGTTTATACTGGGCCATTTGTAATCTGTGTTTACAATTACAACTTTAGACATACTTTCCTTTTACCTTTAAAGGCACTAAGTCCTACTTCTTACTTATGATACCTTTACATGCTAAGATCGTTTGACATTGTTTGAAATATCGTTTCTATTCTGAAAGAATGACAAAGGCCGTTGTATTTCATATGAATTTTTATAACATTAGATGAGAACGAATGTCTGTCATATAATGGTGGATGCCAGTACCGGTGTACCAACACACGAGGAAGCTATGTATGTCAATGCCCTGGTGGTCAGCGCTTGCACGCAGACGGTCGTACTTGTATAAGTAGGTGTTAATTTCCAGTGCGTTATCTTTGATTAATTACACAGGATTTATTCATAGAATGCTAGTAGAAATAGTAAAGAAGGTGTTTTTACTACACTAAAATATGTAATCAAATAGGGCAGATATAGTTACATTAACTATTTGGCTTGATGAGTACTTTGGTTATATACAAACTGGAGCGAGTGCATCACCATATTCATTTTGGCGCTTACTCTGTATTGGGGGTGGGGGGGGGGGGGGGGGGGGGGGGGGCGGGTCTTATCCGTCACATTACAAATTGTTAAATTACATACTTTAAATTCGTTGCACATAGATGACAACTTCTAACTTCCATGTGACTAGAAGCTGCATCTTCGACATGATATCTATGATACTTAACGACATTATCTAAATTACATTCTTAATGTTACATGCCACTCTTAATGTGACATGACATGAAAGTTGTTAGTAACATCACATTAAAAATTTATGTCACCGTGATTAAGAATATTATGTCACGGCAATCTAAGTAAGGATGTAAATAGAACGCAAGTAAGAATATAACTAAGAAAGTAATTTAGAAAAGAATTTAAAATGTAATTTAGAATGTGACGTCACATTGAGAATTTCATTTGGAATGTCATGTAACATTAAGAATGTAATGTCACATTTAAAATGTAATTAAGAATGTAATTTAGATAATGTCGTTAAGCATTATAGACCTCTTTTAGAAGTATGTATTAGTGTAAATGATAATATCGTTAAGCAATGTACATGTACTGGCGGATCATCCATTCTTGTTGAGTGAATGTGATTTATAATATTCTATTTAGTAACACGGAAATTAAAAGTTATCATGTAGATGAACGAAATTTGTAATAACAAATTAGAAATACGCAGTTTAGCAATTTTCATACACGGGAGTAAGACATTGGACATTGGATACGGGAGTAAGACATTGGACCAATTTTTGAGTTGCAACATTCAATTTACCGACTAGAAGTTACAAGTTGTCATCAAGGAGCACGGACTTTGTAATTACCCGTATGGAATATATAGTATTATACATTTTGTACAGCGATTTGTATTGCGGCCAGTAACATCCTCCATTGTTCTCATCGTTACAACTATGTGTATATATATATATATATCATGCAGTGACTAATCCTACAGTGCTTTTTTAGAACGAATGAAAGGTGTACATGATTGTAATGGTTTGTTCTAGATATATATAAGTGTATTACCTGTGAATGGAAAAAATGAATGAGTCATCTTGGAGATGCTATCATTGCTATTTTCTAGTTTTGATATTCAATGCAAATATAAACCAGCTAGCAAATGCTAAACAGATTGAGAGCACATATACTCCCGTAATTAGTACACTTTCTAAACTGCATAACATGCTTGTTCACGGAATGTTATGATGATATAAAAGAATATATTCTTTTAGAAAATCGTAGATCTTTTAAAAAGATCATGATAGTTTTGACTTCACCCTTAGTAGGCGTCTCGGGTAAGTTCGTAACAGTTGGTTTGATCATTTTATTTTTCTATTAAATACTTCATATGCCATGCATGTATACGTGCATGTATTGGTGGTTGGTTCCTGCGTTGTACACATTCTATATGTGCAGTCAGTGGAAATACCTGCAATCGAGTATGAAATGCACATTTACCTTGATGTTTTATCAACATATTTCTAAGACATATTTTTTGAAACGTGGAACATCATTTGCTCAGTTTCAGAAATTTTTAACTTCATTATTCCAGAATAGTTCCCAAACCACATTTGACGCTTATAAATGTAGCCTAAAGGTTGATAGTTGTATTTGTATTATTTGATAGGTAATTAGTTAGCGGTTCTTAGAAGATGAAAAAATAAATATACACATTTATATTCTCCCTGTTTAGACTGATACTAGAAAATTGTTATGATGAATTCCTCTCAAAATCAAATTTTAAATTCTGACTTTTTATTAATATATATATCAACAAAAGAGAAATACTTCCTTTATTAATCCTACAGATGATACTGATAGTGTCGACGACCTGGATGCTGACCAGTCACTGCTTACTAACAAAATACCTGTGATTACTAACAATATCCTTAAGGAGCATGACACGAAAGGAATCGTTGAAAACTCTGATACCGATAGAGCCTCCAATTTCATAGACAATAACACAGAAATGCCAGAACAAAATCAGCTATTTCTTAATGTCCATTCAAATGATCATTATAACTTAAAAAGTCAACAAAATGATAATGGAAAGACGAAAATAAGTAAATTGGGAAAATTGATGGAGGATAAACCAGTGGCCATGATGTTGACAAGTAGAAGGAAACCCTTATCATTTAATGGACCAGATTTCGGTAACCTCCATGTTGTAACATAACTGTTGAATAACATACACACCATCTTTGTTTTATTTTTTTGTTCAAATGATTATTTAAACGTAAGTTAACCGTTTTTAGTATTCATGGGGACTGAAATGTATACAGACAACAGTGATTTACTTTGAAGCATAACTTTTAAAAGCATGTAAATTCGCTTACTATCAGATGACGGTATTTGATGCTTAGATCCAAAACCTATTCCCATACAAAATTGAGTTTCGGTGTTGTTTGAATTATATATCTAATAATATAAATGTAAGTATTAACACCAGTAGCTTCCTACATGGTAAATATTATAGAAATAGTTACAAAATCATTACCTAATTCGGTGTATCTTTAAGCCTTTCAAGAAATATCATTCAGTTGTAAGGATTAAAGGGCATTTAATATTCTATTTCTTTTACACGTCACACCCAGTTTCGATTCTTTCGTAAGATTTTTTTCTGAATAATTATTAAAAATCCAAAGCTTGTTTGTAAAATTAATTGAAATTTTAAATCAAAACATATGCACAAAATTTTGAAATGTTCCTAAGACGATTATGGAAAAGGGTACTGTTTGTTGTACGGCTCTGTTACCATATCTGGGGATTTCATTTGCTTTTTAGCTCACCTGAGTACGAAGTGCTCATGCCAAGCTTTTATTGTCGTTGGATGTCCGTCGTCCTACCGTTCGTCGTCAACAATTTATTTAAAGAAAATTTTATCCTAAACCACCAAGCCAGTTTTAACCAAACTTCACGGGAATGTTATTGTCTGAAGCAGCAAGACCCAAGATTGTTGAAATCATGCCGCCCTTGGGGTTAAAACTGGTCCCGCCCTGGGGTCCACAGGTTTACATAGACTTATGTAGGTAAATCTTTGAACAATTTCTTGTCTAAAACCCTAATGCCTCGAGCACAGATATTTGACATGTAACGTTGTGTTGTTGTCCACTACTAAGGTTATTCAGAACCTGTCCACGAGGTCAAAATTGTCCCTGCCTTGGAGTTCACTTGTTTTACACATACGTCATTAGGAAAAGCTGCTTTAAAAATCTTCTTGTCTAAATCGTCAAGCGCATGAACTTAGATATTTAGTACGTAGCTTTGTGTAATGGTCCCATACCAAATATAAATTTATTCAGATCATGTCTCTGGGATCAAAATTGGATCCGCCTTGCGATCACTTGATTATATAAGAAATACGTAAAAACATCCGCTTGTCTTTAACCTGAAGCCCTGAAGTATTCTTGTCCGGCTGAAGCTGCATGGCCTAAAGCTTAGACATTTTGGTACGTAGCGTTGTCTAGTGGTCCTCTACCAAGTTCGCTCAAATAATGCCCATAGGGTCAAATTGTGCCCCGCCTACGAGGGTCACTTGCGTTACTTTTAAAAGAAACTTAAGTTATAGAGCTTATGTGTTTGGCATGAAGCATGATATAGACATCCACTACCAAGTTTGTTGAAGTAATGTACCCATTCGAGTCAGGTGAGTGATACAGGGTCATCATGGCTCTTTTGTTCATTATTTTTTCTTGGTTCAAATATTAAATGCATGCGAAAATATTAAACTACATTGTGTGACATTTTTGTGTTTGCATGTCTTGTGCATTTGCCCATGTTTTATTGTACATCCATTTACGTCGTATGTCAGTTAGATGTAATAAACTGCAACCTGCATAAGACTGAAATAGAACAGCAATACAATGTATCCTGTATATGTCTGAAAAAGTACAGCAGTAAACTGCAGCCTGCATAAGTCTGAAATAGTACAGCAATACAATGCATCTTGCATAAGCCTGAAATAGTACAGCAGTAAACTGCAGCCTGCATTAGTCTGAAATAGTACAGCAGTAAACTGCAGCCTGCATAAGTCTGAAATAGTACAGCAATACAATGCATCTTGCATAAGTCTGAAATAGTACAGCAGTAAACTGCAGCCTGCATAAGTCTGAAATAGTACAGCAATACAATGCATCTTGCATAAGTCTGAAATAGTACAGCAGTAAACTGCAGCCTGCATAAGTCTGAAATAGTACAGCAGTAAACTGCAGCCTCTATAAGTCTGAAACAGTACAGCAATACAATGCATCTTGCATAAGTCTGAAATAGTACAGCAATACAATGTATCCTGTATAAGTCTAAAATAGTAGAGCAGTAAGCTGCAGCCTGCATAAGTCTGAAATAGTAGAGCAGTAAACTGCAGCCTGTATAAGTCTGAAATACTACAGCAATACAATGCATCCTGTATAAGTCTGAAATAGTACAACAATACAATGCATCTTGCTTAAGTCTCATATAGTACAGCAATAAACTGCCACCTCTATAAGTCTGACATAGTACAACAATAAACTGCAGCCTGCATAAGTCTGAAATAGTACAACAATAAACTGCAGCCTGCATAAGTCTGAAATAGTACAGCAGTAAACTGCAACCTGTATAAGTCTGAAATAGTACAGCAATACAATGCATCCTGTGTAAGTTTGACATAGTACAACAATAAACTGCCACCTGTATAAGTCTGAAATAGTACAACAATAAACTGCAGCCTGCATAAGTCTGAAATAGTACAGCAGTAAACTGCAACCTGTATAAGTCTGAAATAGTACAGCAATACAATGCATCCTGTGTAAGTCTGACATGGTACAACAATAAACTACAGCCTGTATAAGTCAGAAAAAGTACAACAGTAAACTGCAGCCTGCATAAATCTGAAATAGTCCGACAGTAAACTGCAGCATACATAAGTCTTAAATAGTACAACAATAAACTGCAGCCTGCATAAATCTGAAGTAGTACAACAGTAAACTTCAGCCTGCATTAGTCTAGAATGGTACAACAGTAAACTGCAACCTGCATAAGTCTGAACTAGTACTACAAAAAACTGCAGCCTGCATAAGTCTGAAATAGTACAATAGTAAACTGTACCCTACAAAATTTCATACAGAGCAGCAATAAACTGTAGCCTGCAAAAGTCTGAAATAGTACAACAATAATCTCCATCCTACAAAGTTTGATACAGAGCAGAAGTAAACTGCATCCCACAAAATTTGATAAAGAGCTGCAATAAACTGCATCCTACAAAATTTGATACAGAGCAGCAATAAACTGTAGCCTGCATAAGTCTGAAATAGTACAGCAGTAATCTCCATCCTACAAAGTTTGATACAGAGCAGCAATAAACTGCATCCTACAAAATTTGATACAGAGCAGCAATAAACTGCATTCTACAAAATTTGATACAGAGCAGTAATAAACTGCAACAAGCATAAGTTTGATAAAGTGCAGCAGGCTGCATAAGGTTTGCATACTACAGGCATTGAGAATAATTGCTAACAGAAGTTTTCATGTAATTACATTTTCCCCAGAATTGTGTCGTCATTTTAAAAGCGCTACAAGTATTTTCATAAAGCCTAAAACAAAATACCACGGTTCAGTCCGGTGAAACTTAATAAGTGGAAAATAAAACACAGAGAAACGATCGGCACACTTGAGTGATATTATTGCATGTACATATTGATGATATTATTGCATGTACATACTGATGATATTATTGCATGTACATATTGATGATAGCATGCGGCTGGAAAATTGTAATAAATTATATTGCTGCGATTGTTGCATTTATTTAAAGTTGTGTATGTAATATTGCATGTGTATTTTCAGACAAAGGCAAATATATAGCATACATGCACGGACCAAATAATAGTTTCGTTGCAATTCTTGGTGTGAATATTACTGTATCACGTGATGGTATGGCATGAATGTTGTGACAGTTAAGACAAAACTGTATAGATATATTAGACGTACTTATAGTATATAGTTATATATGGTCTTCAGTCTTTCCCTTCTTTATTTGTTCTTCAATGTTCTTTTCAGAATGTTTAAATATAAATATTAGTATTCAGTGTTATATGCAATATAAATATTAGTTTTCAGTTATATGCAATAATATAGTATATATATGCAATATAAATATTAATATTCAGTTTATATCATATAAATTTATATCATGTAATCAATAATATATTCTCTATTCTACAATATTTATAAAAACTTAAAAATGTTTGTATTATATTTCAGATCCATACATGTATCTTATATACAGATTTATTGAATGATCCTCTAACTGTATACATAAACTTTCAAATGATAACATTTTTTTATGACAATGAAATTATGTTCAGAATTTTAATGGACGCTTTTATACGATATGCAAGTCAAAGTGTCACACATTGTGTATAAAATAAATTAATTTAAGAATAGCATACAGGTCACCTTGACACGTTTCTCCTTGACACGTTTGCAAATATCTTAAACAGCAGACACCACGTACAGTCAATCGTTCTATTTTGGTCAAGGTTTCAGCTGAAACAATATTTTATAGAGTGGCTTATTAATACATGCTAAGAATTAGTCCGTTAACAGTACTTTCTATCTTATTTTAATAACACAATACAGACGTGATATTAGGTCGACATTTATTTCAGACTATGACCCCTGCACTGCACGAGACACTGGAGAACCAGTTTGTGAACACGACTGCGTTAACGAAAATGGACAGGCCTCTTGTAGATGCTTTCAGGGCTACAGATTAAATGCAAACATGAAGAGCTGTGACGGTAAAAATAAAAAACAATCATAGTATTTCTGCAAATATGTCAGTTACATCATGTTTGTACGTAGAAAAAATTAAACCCGACAGTCTTAACATTGTCACAGTGTATGATCAGATCTATATTTACCGGATGAAACTCGCTTCTTTTACTACTTTTACGGCTAAACTCCTAACTTTCACTATATATTTGAAATCAACAATGGTAGTTGGTCTGTATAGTGACCATATTTTTTTTTATTTTAGTCCCCTACCTGTCTACAGGAGGGGACTATAGGAGTGCCTTCCGTCGGTCCGTCTGTCCGTCCGCAAATCTGGATCCTGCAATTACTCAAAAAAGTAATTCAGGTAGGTTCATAAAGCTTGGTATGTGAATAGAGGGCAATATGTAGATTATGCACGTACATGACTTATGCTTCTAGGTGAAAGGTCAAGGTCACTATTGAAGGTCAAGTAAAAATGTTTTTATATCCTTAGATGTATTATCTTAATGCTACACACAAACGTTCCCCAGGATGAGACAATGTGATCTATGCTTGTTGGTTAAAGGTCAAGGTCA
Source organism: Mercenaria mercenaria (assembly GCF_021730395.1). Taxonomy (NCBI): domain Eukaryota; kingdom Metazoa; phylum Mollusca; class Bivalvia; order Venerida; family Veneridae; genus Mercenaria; species Mercenaria mercenaria. The sequence goes on from NC_069374.1 coordinate 38,529,470, forward strand.
AGAAGAAACTGTTTCCACACAATAACTTTCATATGCATTGACGGATGTTTTATTTAAACGCAGAAATGTTCCCCATGATTAAACTATGTGTCGCGCACATGACCCGTGGTTGTCGGTCAAAGGTACGTGAAGGTCACTACTGAAGGTCAAGTGAAAATATTTCCACGCTATAACCTTTATGCGCATTGATGGAATGTCTTAGTGTTGCACACAAATGTTCCGCATGACGGTACAATGTTTCGCATACATGATTTATGCTTGTAAGTCAATGCCACTATTGAAGTTTTAAGTAAAAATAGCTTTTGTTTCTAAGCTCCTAAATGCCTTGAAGCATTTTAGTACTAACACTGTTGCCAACAACCCAAAGGGACGAACACTTAAAAAGTTTTCCACCGGTAGGGGACTTCAGTTTTGCCACTGCAGTTCTCGGTCACTTGTTACATTATGTTCCCTCATCTTCTAATGTTGTATTAAATCATTTTTGTTTAAGCCTACTTTTACTTTTACAAAATACTCTGCTGCAGAAGAACACATTTCGCATTGCACTTTTTCAATGTTAATAAAGTACCTAAATTTCCTATGATTATAATGTAGTTAATTTTCGTTAATAAAACTAGTTTTAATGAAGAAAATAAAATGTAAGGAGTATGTTTCAAATACGTGTGATGTTGGTACATGGACAGTAAAACATAGGTGCTCTTATTTTGATTCATCCCTAAAATATAGGTGTCCTAAATTTCAAGAATATATAATAATACAGTAAAAGACACTGAAAATCAAGGTTTTATCTATAGATAAAACTGTAGAAATCTTTAAATAGAAAAGAACTCTGAAAAACAAAGGAGATGTTAGATACTGAGAGCTGCCCAGTTTGTATAGCATTTCTCCCATTGTGGGACTTATTGTGGGAAAGTTTCTGAAGAGTTTATCCCTATTACTCGGCAGTGTTAGATATCAACTTTCCTGTCTGAAGCGCAATGTTTTTGTTGCCGTTCATTTATGAGTACATCCGAATAACTGAGCTACATCAACTGAAATAAACTTGCGTGTACGGGTGTGACATGGACTTAAAGCCTCACATGAAGTCTATTCTATTTTATCATAACATAATATTGAATTTATTTTAGAGCTTAGAATATTCAGTAAGTTTTGCTATGTTTGAAATGAAATTATTCCAGTTAATAATTCTGTTAGACACACTGAATACTGTACTTTGATATCATTACATACTGTACTTTTTATTTATTTATTTTATTTTAGTCTCATCCATTTACATATAGTAAAACATATAAACAGTAAAAATCACAAATGTAAATGGCCACTCTCTAAGAGTTACAGGAGACTATAGATAGTTACTCATCTGAAATTATCACATATATATATACACAACTACAGCAGTAAGAATATTGTATAAGGTCATAAGAGGCGCTTCCTGTCAGCTGACTGTGACTAAGTATTGATGAGTGGGCAAATGAGAGGGTGGACACATACTGCATACATCTCGATTCGTTTCAAAACAAAACTGTCCTTTTATTTATAGCAGTACAATGGTATAAAGTTCTTCCTAACCTAGCCTGAGGAATGTTTGAATCATTAATACTCAAGAATACTTTGATTATCACGTGTATGTTAAAGCTTTGATTGAGCTTATAAGGGAACCAGACACTGTAATAAGGGTTAATGTAGAGTCTATATCGTGTGTGTACCACATTAGGATATCTGTTATTTAGCTGTAGTAGTTTTTGGATGATATAAAATATTGAACACAGCGGCAATTATTTCTATGCTGACTGCAGTAATATGTTCGGTGAATAATCGTGCACAAGGCGGGGTGAACTTTTTGTTATAATTTGTATGTTTCCTTCGATAAAATGTGCTAAATTGTTACATACAAGTAACTTCCAGAGAAAACGATATAGGCCGGTTATATTACTAGACAAAATGTCCGAACCTCGAACTAATTCTAACATGAAGTTTTATTGCTGAATTACAATCGTTAGTTAAGGTAGTTATGCACGTTTGATAAACCGGAAGTGATGGCGTAACGTCATTTATCCGGAAAACGTAGAATAAAGCCTGAAATTCGGCGTACGGAAATGAAAATCATTTTATGAATTAATCGAAACCTGTGAGTAGATTTATTACAATGGCACTGTTGCTATATTTCTCAAGTCAAAATGTGATATTAAAACATGACACATTAAAAAATTCAAAATAATGTCTTAAAATGAGCGTGAAATGTCCACTTCACTTTAATCAAGGTCAGATATCTCAAAAATAAGCACACGGACCTATACATTTTATTCCACCAAATTATAGGTCATGTGTTTATTTACAACTATGAGAAGTTTCATCAAAATCTACATTGTAGAAAAACTTCTATTCGCGAACATGTTATGAAAGTTATGATTTTCCCATAGATTCCCATTATGAAATATTGCGTGAGGTCCACATTTTTCAAATCAGTCCAGCAAAAAATCAAGCACACGACCCTATCTTTTTTATTTGCTGAATATTCTAGGTATATTCTGAAGTTTTGAAAAATCAGAGTTTAATCAAATTCTACATTGTAGAAAAAAATTTCTATCCAAACGTGCAGAACTACCTTAAGTATACAAAACAGGAAAAAAATCCTCAAAAGAAATCCAAGCCAAACTCTGAAAATTAGGTGATATTTAAGGGCAGCTGTCTTTAGATTTTAATTACACAAAGTACTGCAAATTTATCTACAATAAAAATCAATTAAACAAATTATAAGTATCATTTCCTTAGTCACATGCATGCATTGCATAATAAAGCAGTTCAAGAAGCATAAATAATTGTCGTAACAGTTTACGAATTTCGAGTAAATATTGATATTATCAAGTACCCCACCCATCTGCAGTAACATTCTGAATACAATTTTGTTTCAAGAATCCCCTATGAATGTTTTTTTTTTGTTTTGTTTCTGACTTTGAGATACACATGTTTGGTGTTTCAACCTTTTAACTCTAATGCCGACGAGTCTTGTAGAAATATGTAAGTATAAATTTCGTTAGAAATTCTGTTCTGAATTTTGACATCTATGTTCTGAATTTTGACACCCAAATGCTTTATGATAAAAATGATAAAATACTAAAGGTATGCTACCAGTAAGTGCTAGTGATCTTAAAATATTTTTACTGATGTTCAAAGAACACATTTATGCTGTAATTTACCAGCAGAAGAACAATACAACATAAATTATGGTCCACAGTACAGGCCACATTACTTCAGAATTCCAGATGCAATATTTCAAAAATGTGCCATGACTTTTTTCTTTTTTTTTCTACGTTTCATTTCCTTACATACTACTTATTCCACACCAAAACAGTTTATGTTGGAATGAATTCAAGCTCAAAAGTTAAAATGACCAGCCTAATATAATACATCTGAGTTGTGAACAGTATATATACAATATTTTAGATTTCATTAAGATATACATATTAGATATATGGAAGAAGTCGTTCTGTAACTGAAATAAAATTGGTGTTACTGTTTAAGTGTGTATTGCCCATGTTTATAGTTTCTCCGACACAATGTGCAGATTTTATTACTGAGATTACATTTACCTTACTTGTATAGGATACATTATGAAAATACAAGATTTAGCCAGTCTGAGATTGATTAATCTTTCCTGAAATCTAATGTTTCATTTTATCGGATATAGCTATGCCCAAACTTTACTTTATTCTGTTTCTTTTCTTCTCCTCATCCAGATATAAATGAATGTGATATCAACAATGGTGACTGCACACAGGCATGTATTAACACCCTTGGATCATTTACCTGCACTTGCACACCAGGGTACCAACTAGGTGTTGACGGTCGCTCATGCTATCGTAAGTATTGTCATAACAATGTATATAAAATGTTTACGTGTAAACTTGTAAAAACTTTTCCAGCTTCTATTCGAAATGAACACATAACCATGAGCGTTGCACGTATTTTTTATTTTAGAACCGTTACAATTTTCGTAATTACCTGTTTAAAATCTTTTAACCAAATATCATAACCTACAATTAAAATCTTTCCGTAATCAAATACTATTTTGATATCATGTACATACTGAAAACAGTATACGTATATATATATATATATATATAAAATAATAAAATTACTGATGGCTTTATGGTATTCTATAATATTCAAAATGCTCGCCTTCATAACATTTATTCAAGCTTCAAAACATTAGAAGTAAATTGCACATTACAGAAACTTGCTTTGTTTGTTTTGTTTGTCTGTTTTGTAAGGAAACAGACTTGCTGTCTTTTGTAATATGTCTGTAACCAATAAATCAGGATCCTTACTCAGTATTAAATACCATAAATAAAGTTAATGAGTAATGTAGGATTGTGCAAGGCTTATTGTAACCATTTCTCCTGATACCTATTGAGAAAATGAGCCAAACCCCGAATGGGAAAGAACAATCAATCGCAGCAATATTGTTATTGACTTGTCTTTCATAACGCCCCGTCAGTTATGATACAGCGTACAATACTGGCGTGGAAAATTGATTGAAATCTAACAATATAATTCACTTTCGGCCCGATAGAGAATTCAAAGTTAATCGTAGAAAATATGATGCTTGTCAGATAGACAGAGGGAAATGACAGAGCGGAAAATGAACAATTGCCGTCCGTATGAACCGCCGGTCGCCCCTTCCATTACTTTGCGTTTGAAAATTGATTTCGCTGGGGAATAACAATATAAATGTTTCTCGTCTAATGCGTTTAATTTGTTTCAAGACACTAACGCATGTTTCCAATATTTGGGAAGGTGCTTTTTCTGAAGAAAATGTTTTATTTCTTTGAAGATTCTAATGGAACTGAAAAATAAACAGTCAGCATTTGGTTAGAATAGTTTTCGCGCGCTCTAGCGGAATGCTGAAGGTGAGTTATTGCGATCGTACGGTGTCGGGCATCTGTCATTCGTTGCTCGCCACAGTCACACAATGTTACATTTTTCAGTGGATTTCAGACAAACTGATACAAAAGTTATATTAGACGACGGCAAAATCCCATCACTATCATCTGAGAAATAGTCCTGTCAAATTCATTTTTTTTTGTTACGGGGGAGTTTTTAAAGGAGTTCAGCTAAACTTACGCAGTAGGTGTATAATTTTAAGAAGAAACCAATTGTGATCTTTTCATTGTTTTATTTTCAGTATTTGGCTATATACATTTATTGTGGGATTTGAACTTAATTTACATACTAAATGGATATGTCAAAACGGTCCCATTCATAAAAGAGGCACCACAAAATAACAGTATTCTTTTGTGTTTCCATGATGGTAATTGTACATGATTTGCATGAGAAAAGTGAGAAATAAAAGTATCAACACACAAAGTTGCTGTAAAATATTTAAGGCCAAGACAATGTGTTTTATGTTTAAACATTGTTTTTGATGAATGTAGCATTAAGAACAGTATTTAATATATTAAACTAAGTTTAGATCAATCTTTGTTTCTACATGGCAAGATAATTATTTATCAACGTTTTTTAAACTTATACTGAAAAGAAATTGGCTGAATAAGTTTGTAGATGAATTGGTGAAAACATAGTAATTCAGGGAGGGCCTAAATTATCCACCTGTGATCATATAATATAGCTGTATTACTAGTATTAGAATGATTTTCACGAAGTTCTTGTTGAAGAAAAAAGTAGGTCACTAGGTCGTGGTGGGTCTTTAATTAATCTGATTAAAGTTAATTATGTTCTACATTTTCCGTCCCACCATGTATATGTTCGCTATAAGGATATGTAATTTGAACAAATACATGCACTACATCGAATTGTCTAGTTGGTGAGTATTTACATTGCAATTAGATAAGAATTGTACATGATGTTTAAGAATTGTTATTTTTAAATTCAATCTTTTTGTATAAAGCTGCTTGTATTTACGGTAGGTTTATTTGTGTTTCGTCAACGTTTCAATCGTTTGCATGCTTGCATGTAGATATATTTTTGACATTCTTGCATAAAACTGACATAACACTGCAATTGCATAAGCAACAAAGATATATACATTTATTGTAAGGAATGTAACGTTTTTGACATCAAAGATACCTGTTACATCCAGACAACTTAAATCATTATTCAGGTTATACATCGTTGCGATAACAACTGGAAGATAACACACCAGCGCAATGCGCGAAGCCAAATATGCAACTTAAAAATAGCAATATGTCTGTAGAATATAGCCCTGCTTGTATTGTCTAACCTACTTGACCAATTTTGTACGAATTGATCTTTTAACCTTTGTTTTACGTGACATAAGAACAGGTTAGTGTTACCAACACTTTGCATAAACCATGCATCATAAAAACCTAACGTACATATTAAAAAGATTTTTTACTAGTGAACACCAGTTTGTTTTATTTGGGTAATTTTCACAATCATTTTTCAATAAATTATACACTTTGTTAACAAATTTGTTCTCATTTGTATGCAATATTTTTATAATTGTGCAAATCATGCATTTGATTCACTGATAAAGTTCTTGTTGTATATTTAAATAATAAAAAATACAAATAAATAATGCTATGTAATTTTGTGAGTAAATATAGCTTGTTTTTGTTGTTGTTGCTTTGGTGATATTTTCTATAATACGCACTTTATAAGGCATCATATAAGAATGATTTGTGTATGATCCAAAAACGTTTTATATCGGTAGATTATCTTATATAATTTTACTGGACACAGAACAAGTAAATGATCGAAAATTCTAATCTAAATATGCTTCACCATAGATTTAGAATCTGAAATTCCATTGAACTGTTTAATTTTTGTTCAACAAGAATATTGTTATACCATCATTCTGTGTATGTGGCCTTTCACAGTGTAAATAACATTGCGCGAGGTAAGTATTTTGTTAAATGCAATGACTTGGACTGAAATAAGTTATTTTGCAAATGAGATCGGAATATCTTTTCTCTCTCGTAAAACAAGATTTAACATTTTCATTGATTCGTGAAAATAACAGATGCTCACTTGTTCAAATATATTTTGACCTTGAAACACCATTCAAAGTTTATAGTCAGTTAGATAAAAAGAGGAGAAATGCCATTACTTATGTAACAGATTCAAACTATTAACATTGTGTAGTACATTTCAAAACTGTTCTGTATCAATTCTTGATGTTTTATTGTTTTGCTGCTCTCAGAGGTCGTGCATCTCGCACGTGGAGGCCATCCAGATGGTAAATAGATATTCGTATTTAAAATATAATGATATGTTTTATGTAGCAGTTCAAATGAAAATGTACCCGTGATTCCACATTCGTGTCTCATAACATTAAGTACACGGAATACATATCCACAAATGTTCATATGACGCACGGAGACAAAACAGTAGACACATTTAATTAAGTCAGCCATTGAATAAAATTCAACTTTTTGCAAACCACTTTTAAAGGGCAAAATGTATTCCCTTCCAAATCAAACTAATTGAACTGATCTTACATGTCTGATGAAAAGCAGATTGTCTAGTTATATGTCATAATAAATCTATTCGTAGCCGCTAAATCAGTTTATAGAAGTCTATATCATATCATATTATATTATTAGATCACAAACAATACACTATTTATAATAAAACAGTATAAAAGAACTTTAACAAACAAAATCTAATTATATAAATACCGTAGTAAAATTTAAAAAAAAATACTGCAAAGATTTAAGACATATTCAGTTTAGCATGCTAAGATAAGCAAGAGAAACACTAAGAGCAGCTGATAAACTAAAAGCTTGTATGAATATCTCTTCACATAATAAGATGTTACAATTCATTTAATCAGAAAAAACACACACTGCAAAATTTTATATAATTTTAGGTATAGAGCTGGAGGTTATCGACGGATGTGCTGTTAACAATGGCGGATGTCAACATAAATGTGAACATAAAAAAGGACACACGCAATGTTTATGTCGAAAAGGTTATTCGTTAAAGGTAAAAATACACCATGTAATACACCATGTACGTTTGCTGTCTGTTATTATGATATACATTGAAGGGAAGTTACTCCTGTAAAGGGAAGTTACTCCTGTAAAAAGTATCAATTATTCTGTTTGCTTTAATGCTACTTTCGTATAATTGTAAATGCAGTTGCTATATTTAGTAGTGATACTGTTTAAATGTATATAGATACAACAGTTACTGTCTAGTAGCAAAGTACTGTACGAGATGCGATGCCGCACGCCTTTATTGAAATATATAAGATAAATGGCTGTCAAGTTAACTGCAAGGAACCAGTGTACCCATTTTTTATCATTCGTCACTACAGGCTGATAACAAGACATGTGAAGATCTAGATGAGTGTGAGCGAGGAGATGCATGTTGTCAACAAATTTGTTCCAACGAACAGGGTGGATACACGTGCATGTGCAACAGCGGATTCCAGATACATAGAGATGGATGTTTGTGCAATGGTAAGACAAGAATGAAAATAACAAAAATCTATCTCAATCATAAAGCTATTCAGTACATAATTTTATAGGGCCTACTTGACATTTTACTGAATAATATGAGCCTTATTACATGATTTAGTTTGCATGAATTTGTTTGAATTCCATTGTTAAGAAAGTTTATCACTGTCGAGTCGGCTTCCTAGGACAACCCAGTACTGATGTATAATTACATTGATCAAAAGTACATGTAAAACATATTTAGGCTGTCATTTCCAGTGATGCATTCCTTGTTCAGTCTGGCCCGTCTCTGGCAACTCTTGCATCTAGAATTGTCTCAAGCAATCTACTGCATACAGATGTCATTGAACAAGAGAGTGATGATATCCTGATTTTGCTAACTCTACCTAAAGCAACCATGTAACGGGTAAGGATACACAGGCAGTCGCGAACATAGGCATCTCCGAAACTTTGGTCCTCTTCTATCCACCAAAGCAAAAGTGTTATCTTGCAGCGCTCTGAGTGACCTAGTAGCCATCTTTAAGAATGTACTGGTTACATCCGTAGTTCGCTGAGGGACTGGAAAAGGTATGTTAAACATTGCCTGGTTCAACACATCTTGGCTAGACTTCCATGACTGATTCCCGTCATTATGATCAAAATATTAAAACACTTTTATTCTGGACAGTGTTGATGAACGCCGAGAATCGGAGTTGGATTTTCCACAAATAACTAAATAACTAGTCTACCCAAAGGGACCAATGATAGCATCATGACAGTGCCACTACCCGTGTGACAGAACCAACAATCGTCTCTTAAAAGCACTTAAGCATGAACAACCCAGTTGGAGCAAACCAACAAAACTTAGGAGGATTTGGTAGAAACGGCGCCGAACAGTGCAGCAGCGATTGATAGATATCATTGTTCCTTAGGACCAATATCACACACACGCACACACACACGCATACGCACAGAGGAAAATAAAATAATTAAACGCAAATCAAAGTAGATGCGAATACAAACCCCCTTTAACCAATGAGCTCAATAACAGATCTGCTGAATTGGACTTGCAGTTCGGCCACACAGATGTTAAGATGACTGGATAACCTACAATGACAAATTAACTCTGGTAAGGCAGAGACTCTTCTGTCTTATAAGCGATATTCGAACCTCAGTCATCCGACAGATCCCATCTCTTGATCACCGACATTTTTTCTTCAGTAATTAGGCCATAGATCCACTATCTCTCATGTGGAAAAAAGACACCAGACAGCCTTAATGTGACAAAAGCCATTGATTCAAATGTCCTATCTGCAGAAATTAACACGGCGGACGGACCCATTCCAACACAGAAACTACACGAACTGTCCTTGTCTTTCTTGGATGAGGGTGTACTAGAACTGGAAGTCAATGCTGAATCTATCGTACAACTGTGTATGCGGAAAGGAACTGTGACAACCACAGGGGAATATCTCTGAAAGATTCTCGATAGATTATTCCATAACAGCGTGGTCTTGCACCAAGATGTATTCTACCAGAACGTCACTGTTTCCTGTCGGTCTCGCTACAGTTGGCAAGTTGTTTGCTGGTCATCAAATTCAAAGAATTAAAGAACATTACATTTACCGGCACATGTACACTTCGTTTGCCGACCTTCCTATGGCGTTTGAAGGACGTTGGAGGGCCATGGTCAACTTTGGAAGTCTCTATCGATCCATCACCAGTTTCTTCCAGTTTCACCCGTGTCATTTACGATTATGATTTTTCAGTGAGTATGGTGTGAAACATGCCTACATTCTAGCTCCTACATTATTAAGCATGATGCTCTGAGCCACGCTGATACATTCATGCAGGATAATTTATGAGTCAGCCTCAGATATTGGATATATGGAAAACTCTTTAATCAGTCGTGCTTGAATACAGCGATAAAGTATCCGAGATTTGCTTTTCGCTTATGATTTCACCCTGACTGAGGAAACTTAATACAGATCTCAAGTACATGTGGTAACTTAGGACTTGACGTGATTGATGAATTCGATTACGTAGATAGTACATTGTCAAGAGTAGTAGACACATATAATGAAATTAATATCAACATAACAAACAGCAGATTCCAGCGCTGCCTTTGAAAGACTCTGCTTTAACGTCCGGGAGCGTAGGTGCATCAAACTTGCAACGGCGCTTCTGGTTTTCTGTGCAATTGTTATAATCACCAAGCTGTATGCCTGTAAGGTATGGACCGTTTGGACCGTTTGTTTCAAACACGCCAATAGCTAAACCATTTCCACATGATCTGCCTTTGATGAAGTGGGAAGACAAAGTGCCAGACACCAAAGTGCTATTTTGGACATACCTCATATCCGTCTACGTCATGCTGCAGTTCGTCAGTGGGCGGGCAACATTTGTCACCTACCAGATGCACGACTCTTCAAACGGCTTCTATAAGGTGAACTACATGTTGTATCTTCTGGAAATGTCAGTAAAGTAATGTGATGTAATAATATATGTACAATTTCTGTTGTTTTTACCGAAAAAAAAAACAATTTTAGATGTGGACGAGTGTCAAGCCAATAACGGTGGTTGTGAACAGAGATGTGAGAATATTCCTGGTTCCTATCGCTGTGCATGTGGTGCTGGTTACTATCTCGCTGCTGACCGAAAACGGTGTCTTGGTAAATACTTATCTTAACTTTAAACCGTCAGTTAAAGTTCAACACACATATTTTATCTTTAAACATTGTTTCTAGTTTTGTGCACTTATCTTTAAATTCTTGAAATATATTTCTTCACAATTTGGCTTTTGGCTTTAACACAAAAAGGTATCAGTTATATTTTCACGCTTTTGATGAATTGATTAATTGTTGTATAGTTCATTTCTGTGGAAATGTTTTTGTTTGTTTTTAACTCTTATATCAAGTACTTGAGAGCAGAGGATTCAACAAGGATTCAGCTTTGTTTACCATTGTATTTTAATCATTATTTTAGCTTATATTTTTATAGTGTAATCTATTATTTCTATACATTGTGTTGTATCTGTGTTGTGTGTGTTGTGTAGATGTAGAACATTTAAGGCGAACAACCAAAGGGCCGTTACGTGGGGACCTTCCAGCGATCCAGTATGATACTACTCCCATACCTATCATACCAGATGCTAGTTACGAAATACAACTACCACATGAACAGAAAGATCAAAAAGCAGTTTATGGTGAGGACAAAAGGCATGATGCTTGTTGTAATACAATATTTAAATGCTAGTGTCTCGATTAGTAAAATGTCTCCGGGTTTTAGTTATTATTGTCATCTTAAATTTTTTAGTGAAAACAAAGTTACTGGAGGATATAATTCGGATAAAATATCTTTTCTAAATAAGAATTAGTTAATATATAAACACGTTTGTAGAAATCCAAGGTACTGTGTACTATAGTAAACTAAAATAGAATATTCCGAGACACTAACATATTTCATTGAAGTTGCAAAAATAACTTAATCAGTTTAATGTACCTTGACACAACACTAAAATTAACTTGTTTCTTATCTAATACTATATACTGATTTCAGAATAATCTTTCCCGTCTATGCATATCAAGTCACTGGCTCTCTGTCGAAGTTAATAGTTTCCAATGCATGCACATATGCTATGTATCCCTCGAAATATATTTCGTCCATTTGTCGTCATGTCTGTTGTAAACAAATGAAATACATTAGCCTAGTATTACATCTTTCGGTAACTGCATGTTTTCGTGTATAAAAATGTCAAGGTGAATAATACTGACCAACTTAATTAATATGGGTTAAAATAATGCGTTGATATGAAAGCAGTATTACTCGCCTATGACAATGCATGTTTGTAATTTGTACAATGATATATAACAGAAACTGATATAAATCATTTCGCAGGTAAGAGTAAAATAGAAACAACACAAACTCAGAAAACTTATGTTATTGTTGTTAACAGCATACTATGTAGGCTGTAAACTTCGGTTTGAAAGTGATAATTGCTATCATATCATTATTCCGTGTATAAAGAATAACTGTCTGAGAATCTGACTTTGTGTTGTATTCATTCTTTCAAAAGATATTCCTAGAACATGTTATAGTTATCTTTTTATAATTATAAAACCAAACGAATTACTAACGCCCTACCCGCCCCACCCTTCCCTTCGATTTTTGGACGATACATTTCACAGTAAAATAGTACATTTTATGAACTTCCTCACATAATATAAAAATGTGTTCTTAACAACATATCAATTTCTTTTTTAAAAATCGTGTAATACAGTGATCTTTTCTTTTCCTTTACACCTACTATCCATTTTTAAAAGTCATTATATTACTGATAACTCACATTGATAATTGCGAGAGTTTCGATAGGTCGTTAGAAGTTCCGTGGTCATATTTTACATGTTTATGCATGATCTTCCACGATGCACTTTATAGCTTGCTTATAAGAATAGTAGTGATAACTGGTAGATACAATCATGGATTAACTCTTGAACTAACATGTGACCTGAAATTTAAGCAGACCGTAGAATCACAATACGTTGTTGTTCGAGGGATTCAATAAATACATAAACCTTGCAGAAATCGATAGAACACCTAAGAAAAGGTAAAAAGTAAAGTGTTTTTATTATAGTGTCACTCCTACTGAAGGGCCAGCCAAGTTGGCTTATGAGACACCTACATACATTGAACATTGTTCCTTTTCTTAATGCTAGGCACCAGGCAGTTAGGCAGTCGGTAACCATCATTTAAGTAGCTGGTGACTCACCAACCGGTCTCCCATCAGTTAACAAGACCCAACTCTGACAGGGCTCGAACATTCGACCTCCCGAATTTGGCACAGGCGGTACCGCAGCTGATATTGACCTTTCTGTAGACATAAACTCGTTGAAGAGTTTTGTTTTACCTGTTTATAAATTTAAAAGGTCTTTCCAACAATGTAAAGGTTTATGTATTTTTGAAATATATAAAAACAAGAAGCTGCGCTTTTAAAATGCAAAATCATGCCCCCAGGTGTATGACCAAAGATGTTGTTTATTGAGGTTTTAAGTTTAAAGGTGAAAACCACATGATGGTCACTGTCATCTATATATGTAATATCAGTCAGTTTGTAGGTCTTGCCACAAGGTTTGTTGAGTGTGAGTATGTACTAAATCGAGCCATTAATGTAGGCTGTAGGCGCTAAAAGGAGGTAACTATTTTAAGTATGAAGGTGAAGGTCATATGTAGGTCAAGGTCATTTATATATAGGTCAGTTTATAGGTCTTGCCACAAGAATTGTTGAGTGCAAGAATAAACTTGTTTGGGTCGTGTGGGTTGTAAGCGAAACGGTTAAAGCTCGTACGGTCGGACAGACGGACGGATAAACGGACAGCTGTCCAAACGGGGCATAAAAATACAAGCATTTGAAGATTTTACCGAATAAAATTTCATAAAATCTTGTAAGACACATGAAAGAAATAAAGTTTTACATAATACTTCAATTTAGACTTGAACAATGACAAAAGTTTCCTTTGCATGGCAACTCTTTACATCGCGGAAGTCTTCATATACTAACAGCTTCATCTTGAACTTTCTTTACGCTTCTATATAACATCTGCTATTAGTTGATCAGAGCATGGGCTACAGAACACTATGTAACAAAAACACAGTGCTATTTACTTTCATAAAATGGAATAAATTGGTTCAGTTGAATTTATTTTCCCCCTGATTGGGAACAAAGAAAGATTACAAATGTATACATGTATGATCCCTTCAGCGGTTATAAGAACGGCTTAAACCTATATTTGCACGAAGGTTAGATAAGGCTTAGGAATTCTAGTAGCCACGTAAGGCACATATTGTCGTTTAATTGCTTATTTATTATTTCATTCAAAATATACTTAAAGATATACTAGACCTAAATTTCATATTTGAAAATATGAACAATTACTACATGCATACATCTATAGATAAACATATGTGCTACCACTGAGAAATGGAAGGTTCTTAGTAATCGATTAGTACTGCGTGGTATTTAAGGATGAATGTAGCTTTATATAAACAATTGATTTATATACGTGAATAAGTAAAATACATTTGATGAGGATTTTCTACATTTAAAGTAATTATCTTAAGATTAAATATTTTAGTGAAACTTGGACAGTGGATCTCTTGAATCCGTGAACGAAACATTTTACGCGACGATACTGAGTAAAATGAATATACATCTATGGCTGCCAAATAACCGGTTAATGTGAACACGTCTGGATATTGGCATGGGGTACAGGACTTGTCCTCTATATACTTGCAACTGTTTATAGGAAGATATGTAATAACTGGATATTGTCAATATTTTGTATATAAGTTTGATAACATTTGAACACAAACCATACCATAATCTGAGCAGACAAAGATTGTTTCGTGAATATTTGATATTTAAGAATGTATACCTGGACGTTTTGGGGAAGAATGCCTCTACTCTTGTGATGACTGTCTCAACGGAGGTCACTGCAACGAGAAAAAGAGTGGGTGCCTGTGTTCTCCTGGCTGGCAAGGACTGATTTGTAACGAGACGTGCGAAGAGGTTTGTATGATATAAATTGTTAAAAACTTCTCCCAGAATAAAAAAATTCATGTGAAGACATTGTTTACAACCTAATATGCCAAAACTTGTAATACAGTTGAACTGTGTAGAAGTTAACCACAAAACTGGTGCATATTTAAAATTTTGCGACAGTCCTAATATTATATTACGGTGTCTGCAATTTATTGAGAAGCGAAAATTGTGTAGATTATGAACCTGTGAAACGTATGACGTATATTTTTTCAACACGGATTGCATAAGAAAAACAAAAAGGATCGACTTATATTAAGTTACATAAAATGGATAATATATAACATAACATAGTTTTCCGGAATATAAGTTAAATTTAAGCATAATTTAACAGTCTTCAGAAATAAAAATCATTAAAACAGTGATTTTGATATTTCGGATTAATATCAATGTTCATTAATGTTATTGACAGGTCAGTTCTAAGGTACGATAAGTTGTACAAGTGTAAGTGTTTCTATGCTTGTGTACCGGAAGGATGGTATATACACACGAAAAATTTACATCCTTTCAGGGAAATCCCATTCTCATATATGAGACGTTTACCATCGTCCCCAAGTTGATTTTGACGAACCTCTGATAATTAGACTAGGGAAATTCATATATCTTAATATTCTTTTTCCTCCAAAAATACTGGTTTATTTATTTCGTGTTTGTAATAATAGTTTGTACTAAAGAAGACACGAAAGGACAACAAACAGCCAAGTTGTCGTGTCATCATGTGTTCACGGCGTAGACACATGTACAAGAAAGGCCGACATACTGTCAATTATTCCTGTCTTTGTGACCTTTTCTGCTCGAGGCGAAGACACGTGTACAAGAAAGGCCGACATACTGTCGATTATTCCTGTCTTTGTGACCTTTTCTGCTCGAGGCGAAGACACGTGTACAAGAAAGGCCGACATACTGTCGATTATTCCCATTGTGACCCTTTTCTGCTCGAGGCGAAGACACGTGTACAAGAAAGGCCGACATACTGTCGATTATTCCTGTCTTTCTGCTCGAGGCGAAGACACGTGTACAAGAAAGGCCGACATACTGCCGATTATTCGTGTCTTTGTGACCTTTTCTGCTCGAGGCGTAGACACGTGTACAAGAAAGGCCGACATACTGTCGATTATTCGTGTCTTTGTGACCTTTTCTGCTCGAGGCGTAGACACGTGTACAAGAAAGGCCGACATACTGTCGATTATTCGTGTCTTTGTGACCTTTTCTGCTCGAGGCGAAGGCGAAGACGAGGCGAGGACACACAAAAAAGACAACAAGCTGCCGATTTGTCGCTACTACATGTCCTCATGTGGTCTTGGCGAAAACACGAAGACACTACGAAATAAAGCATGAGGCACCACGTTTTAAACCTGACGACACGGTAGTTTGCCAATAGAACTGTTCATGTGCTGTTCCACATGATAAAGTTTCGTTTTTTCGCATTAAATGTATTATTGTGTCTTCGCCTGGACATTCTTCGTCGAATACTCAAGATTGACTGCTTACGTTACATTCCCTCCTGCATTGGTTTAAATAATATTTATTTCCAAATATGCATTACATACAAACATATATTAATGTCATTGAGGAGTAAGCCATAAGCTTGTATTAAAACCTCTTTCCTGGTCCTAGTTCATTAATACCGTTATGTTACCGAATGTACAGTAACACACATTTCAATTGTAAGTGACCAAAACCACTATTTTTGGCCGGCATAGGTATAAATGTAGTCGAAAATGGTATGTACTAAGTGTTGATAACAGGGATGAAATCTCAATACATTACTGCACTAACTAATACTCATTTTACTGGGCAAAAGTGCTGGAAGCAAAAACTAGAAAAATAATGTACAATATGTCAAAAAGGAGTATAACGACGTGAAATTGATATTACATCATGCGCATGTGATATAACGACTGTAGACTTTTATTTCGGTCAATACACAGATTTTTGCCATCCTAAAATCAACTCTTGTGATGACCGTGGACTTAGTCAAAATTACTTTCAGGCAGCTCATGATAACTACATTTTCATATCAGCAAAAGTCTATAATACTTGTATAATATTTCCAGGGTACCTTTGGCGAAAGTTGTAACAGTATTTGTACTTGTCGAAATGGAGGAAAATGTGATCACGTGACAGGGAGATGCAAGTGTCCGCCTGGAGTTAAGGGAGAAAACTGCGAAGATGGTTGTCCCCCAGGTTTTTTTGGACAGTTTTGTGAAAAGAAATGTCCCAGAGCATGTCCTACAGGTGTGGCTATATTGTCTTACTTGTCGGGCGATGATTTACGTGGTTTCACTTCAGTAACCATTTATATTGATTTTGCACCAGTTAACGGAGAAGGCCTTTCAAATTAGGTTAATTTTTCTACGTTACCTGTTTATTACATTGCTGTCACCTCCGACGGGATCAGAACCCTTAATTTGCGTGTCAAAAATGACCCTAGCAAAATGTTCTATTTATATAACATATCAGAAATTGCCAGGACACAGCCAGCTTGCCTCCGTTAATGATTAATGTACTAAATGACAGTCATGTTCTAGCATCATGTTCAGGATACATGTATTTTGATACAGTGTTTAGTTTCTGTTCAACCAAACAATAACACATATCTGATTATATAACAGGATACTGCGACAGAACATTTGGTTTCTGCGAGTGCAATCCTGGATTCTTCGGACCTTCATGTAACGTGCCGTGTCCTGAGTTTACATTCGGCGAGAATTGTGTACAGCACTGCGATTGTTTCGAAGACCAGACAAACAAATGTAATGCCAAGGTAAATATTTTTTCAAGTTTGTAAATTCTTTCATTTATACAGGGTGATCTATTCAGCTAAGCTAATCTTCCCTGGAGCCCTACTGAACTCGTATACAAAACATATAACAAAACAAGAGTGAAAAACAATACTTAAAATATGTAATATGACACACAAATCATTCTTACAGTTTTGTACTAACCATCCACCAGTTTTGTTAATCGCATTTTAAAGGTGAATATCACATTAAAACAGTAGAGACGTTATCATTTTGAAGGTGAATAACACATAAAGATAGTAGAGACATTATCATTTTGAAGGTAAATATCGCATTAAGATAGTAGAGACATTATCATTTTGAAGGTAAATATCACATAAAGATAGTACAGACATTATCATTTTGAAGGTAGATATCGCATTAAGATAGTACAGACATTATCATTTTGAAGGTAAATATCACATAAAGATAGTACAGACATTATCATTTTGAAGGTGAATATCGCATTAAGATAGTACAGACATTATCATTTTGAAGGTGAATATCGCATTAAGATAGTACAGACATTATCATTTTGAAGGTGAATATCACATAAAGATAGTACAGACATTATCATTTTGAAGGTGAATATCACATTAAGATCGTACAGACATTATCATTTTGAAGGTGAATATCACATAAAGATAGTAGAGAAATTGTCATTTTGAAGGTAAATATCACATTAAGATAGTACAGACATTATCATTTTGAAGGTGAATATCACATTAAGATCGTACTTGTAGACATTATCATTTTGAAGGTAAATGTCACATTAAGATAGTAGAGACATTATCATTTTGAAGGTGAATATCATTTTAAGATCGTACAGACATTATCATTTTGAAGGTGAATATCACTTTAAGATAGTACAGACATTATCATTTGATTCTTTTGAAACAAGTGAACTCCGAATAGATGGATATATAAGTTTCAGAATAATAGTTTCTTTCTACGCAGTCAAGTTATTGGACCTTTGAGCTAATAGTATTTAATGGTTTTAGTTTACCATGATGGGATTCTTTCATGTGAAATAGACACTAATCTAACTTTAATTGCAAAACATTTACCATAGTGCATAGCGGTTTGTGGGTATATGGGCCACCGTTACAAAAAATAGTGAGAAATATACAGACCTGTACCGCATTGTTGATAGAGTTAGTTGTCGAAATTTTCCATGTATCTCTTTCTGTGCACACGACTGGAAAAGTTATGACGTCATAAATATGTCAGCTTAAGAGGCAGAAAATACATGGCTGCTGAATACTTGCAGGTGGCAACGTCCTCGGAAGCAATGTTATAATTATAAAAATGATATGTGGTGGAGGTTATAATGTTTATTCTTGCAGAGAGCCACTTTCACAAAACAAGATGAAATTTACGTTCAAAATGAAAAAAACAACAATATTCATAAAGGAATAAGAATTCTAAGTAAACTACTTAATGTTTAATAACGCAGGAAATTCGATTAAAAATTAAATCTGTATTCAAATAGCATAATTATATACTTTGATATAGGGTACCCTTGTTTTCTCTATGATTGTATCAGTTTAGTTAAATGCGCCGACACCCTTGTCATACCAAAAAATCTGTGCAGTCGAGCATAAACAACTTAAAAACGAAAAATATATTATAGTGTCGATTCTCCTATTAAAATAAATAATTTCAGCTAATACATATTTCCCCTATACCTGAAAGGAATTACGTAAGAATTCCAACCCTAGGTATGTTTTAGTTTCAGCAGACAAAGTGCCCATGCCGCCCACACCATATTATTGTTTTACGCTTGAAACTTTACAGTTTAAGCTACTAAAGCCTTCCATTGACCAAGATTGGTTCACACTCAAGTTTGTACTTTCAAACTGCATTGATGATCAGCAAGATGTGAATTTATTTAAATACAACGCAAAAAATTATTGCTGTAATGAATGAGCAAACCGTGGTAAACATCTTTGTGGTTAGTGGTAAACGCCTTTGTGGTTAGTGGTAAACATCTTTGTGGTTAGTGGTAAACATATTTGTAGTTAGTGGTAAACACCTTTGTGATTAGTGGTAAACTTCTTTGTGGTTAGTGGTAAACGCCTTTGTGGTTAGTGGTAAACATCTTCGTAGTTAGTGGTAAACATCTTTGTAGTTAGTGGTAAACGCCTTTGTGGTTAGTGGTAAACATCTTTGTAGTGAGTGGTAAACATCTTTGTAGTTAGTGGTAAACATCTTTATGGTTAGTGGTAAACATCTTTGTAGTTAGTGGTAAACATCTTTGTGGTTAGTGGTAAACATCTTTGTAGTTAGTGGTAAACATCTTTGTGGTTAGTGGTAAACATCTTTGTAGTAAGTGGTAAACCTCTTTGTGGTTAGTGGTAAACACCTTTGTAGTTAGTGGTAAACGCCTTTGTGGTTAGTGGTAAACACCTTTGTAGTTAGTGGTAAACATCTTTGTGGTTAGTGGTAAACATCTTTGTGATTAGTGGTAAACGTCTTTGTGGTTAGTGGTAAACACCTTTGCGATTAGTGGTAAACGTCTTTGTGGTTAGTGGTAAACACCTTTGTGGTTAGTGGTAAACGCCTTTGTGGTTAGTGGTAAACACCTTTGTGGTTAGTGGTAAACGCCTTTGTGGTTAGTGGTAAACACCTTTGTGGTTAGTGGTAAACGCCTTTGTGGTTAGTGGTAAACATCTTTGTGGTTAGTGGTAAACGCCTTTGTAGTTAGTGGTAAACATCTTTGTGGTTAGTGGTAAACGCCTTTGTGGTTAGTGGTAAACATCTTTGTGGTTAGTGGTTAACGCCTCTTTGTGGTTAGTGGTAAACATCTTTGTGTTTAGTGGTAAACATATTTGTGGTTAGTGGTAAACACCATTGTGATTAGTGGTAAACGTCTTTGTGGTTAGTGGTAAACATCTTTGTGGTTAGTGGTAAACGCCTTTGTGGTTAGTGGTAAACATCTTTGTGGTTAGTGGTAAACATATTTGTGGTTAGTGGTAAACACCTTTGAAATTAGTGGTAAACATCTTTGTGGTTAGTGGTAAACGCCTTTGTGGTTAGTGGTAAACGCCTTTGTGGTTAGTGGTAAACATCTTTGTGGTTAGTGGTAAACATCTTTGTGGTTAGTGGTAAACGCCTTTGTGGTTAGTGGTAAATATCTTTGTGGTTAGTGGTAAACATATTTGTAGTTAGTGGTAAACACCTTTGCGATTAGTGGTAAACATCATTGT
This sequence comes from Mercenaria mercenaria, assembly GCF_021730395.1. Classification (NCBI taxonomy): domain Eukaryota; kingdom Metazoa; phylum Mollusca; class Bivalvia; order Venerida; family Veneridae; genus Mercenaria; species Mercenaria mercenaria. The sequence continues at coordinate 38,550,480 of NC_069374.1, forward strand.
GGTTAGTGGTAAACGCCTCTTTGTGGTTAGTGGTAAACATCTTTGTGTTTAGTGGTAAACATATTTGTGGTTAGTGGTAAACACCATTGTGATTAGTGGTAAACGTCTTTGTGGTTAGTGGTAAACATCTTTGTGGTTAGTGGTAAACGCCTTTGTGGTTAGTGGTAAACATCTTTACATATTTGTGGTTAGTGGTAAACACCTTTGAAATTAGTGGTAAACATCTTTGTGGTTAGTGGTAAACGTCTTTGTGGTTAGTGGTAAACATCTTTGTAGTTAGTGGTAAACATCTTTGTGGTTAGTGGTAAATGCCTTTGTGGTTAGTGGTAAACGCCTTTGTGGTTAGTGGTAAACATCTTGTGGTTAGTGGTAAACATCTTTGTGGTTAGTGGTAAACGCCTTTGTGGTTAGTGGTAAACGTTATTGTAGTTAGTGGTTAACATATTTGTGGTTAGTGGTAAACATCTTTGTGGTTAGTGGCAAACGCCTTTGTGGTTAGTGGTAAACGCCTTTGTGGTTAGTGGTAAACGCCTTTGTGGTTAGTGGTAAACGCCTTTGTGGTTAGTGGTAATCATCTTTGTGGTTAGTGAAAGATGGTTAGTGGTAAACATCTTTGTGGTTAGTGGCAAACGCCTTTGTGGTTAGTGGTAAACGCCTTTGTGGTTAGTGGTAAACGCCTTTGTGGTTAGTGGTAAACATCTTTGTGGTTAGTGAAAGATGGTTAGTGGTAAACATCTTTGTGGTTAGTGGTAAATGCCTTTGTGGTTAGTGGTAAACATCTTTGTGGTTAGTGGTAAACGTCTTTGTGGTTAGTGGTAAACATCTTTGTGGTTAGTGGTAAACGTCTTTGTGGTTAGTGGTAAACGTCTTTGTGGTTAGTGGTAAACGTCATTGTGGTTAGTGGTAAACGCCTTTGTGGTTAGTGGTAAACATATTTGTGGTTAGTGGTAAACGCCTTTGTTTTTAGTGGTAAACGCCTTTGTGGTTAGTGGTAAACGCCTTTGTGGTTAGTGGTAAACATCTTTGTGGTTAGTGGTAAACGCCTTTGTGGTTAGTGGTAAACGCCTTTGTGGTTAGTGGTAAACGTTATTGTAGTTAGTGGTTAACATATTTGTGGTTAGTGGTAAACGTCTTTGTGGTTAGTGGTAAACGTTATTGTGGTTAGTGGTAAACATCTTTGTAGTTAGTGGTAAACATCTTTGTGGTTAGTGGTAAACATATTTGTGGTGTGTGGTAAACACCTTTGTGGTTAGTGGTAAACATCTTTGTGGTTAGTAAAAAAAAATGAAATTAATAATTACAAGATAAAAATGATACTTTATAGATACCACTTCACCACATAATCCCATAAATGACAAACTAACTGCTTTATTCAAAAGAACTTTGTTAGGGAGTGTGTTTTACTTCTTGCGTTACAGCTTTCTTGCTTGTAGTATTGTTAAGCATTTTATTTTGTGAACCGGTGAATCTTCTCCTTTTGATTGAAAACATTCATTTCCGGTTAGGGAATGCAGTTCTTCGAGAAGTAATTGTTATTTCCTTGGGAACTACTTGTGCCTCACTTGTTACAGATGTGTCTTTGTATGATTTAGAAAGGCTTTAATGTTACACAAAGGCAAATGCTGTTACTATTTTAAGAATAATTCACGCAGTCTAGAAGATACTTTGAAGTATGGATTGTCCGTTTTTGCTCGAACAATTCGGATACCACTGTATCGTTTTTAGATTTACATCTCTGCTGTAAGTACACTTAGTTACTTGTTCTCTATTCAGATGAGGATATTCCTCGTGTATTCTGATGAAATATATATTTTTAATTAATCATATTTGAAAGAGTGAATAGTCGTATTTAAGACTTCAATGAACGTTATCCATATGTTATTATGAAGGAGATACAGTGCATATTGTGTTCAGCCTTTTTACAGTTGGACGCTTTACTTTCTTCTTTGATCGTGTCTTTCGGAATAAATAGAAAGACGCATTGAAGCACATTGGAACAGAGCTGCTTTGATTTCCGTCTGCTGTCCTGCTTCGCCGGGTACTTGTATTTCTTCTGATGCGCTGCCTTCTGTAATGGTTTGTGTGAATGGTTCGTTGAAAAAATCATTAAGAAGATGGTTTGGAAGCTAAATTTTGACAGACTTGGTTTGATTGAATCCGTTCATGATGGATAGAAATATGCAATCCCTTCATGCCCTCAGCACCGGCTTAAATAGAATTAAGGACTGCATGATCCCAAGGATCATACTTTTTATATGCCCGTTTTGAAAAAAAATATTTCATGCCCAGAGCATAACTTAATAATTTCTCACAAATTGAGTTCAATGTGCCGGCCGTCCTAAGGATATATAACAAATGTACATTGAATTTCGGAAAAGGGCTGCATAAAGGGGCCAAATGTTCAGACAATTCAATGCCTTTATAAAAACTCAGCATTTTCAAGGAACTGTTACATATCTTCGTTTTACAATTCTAGTTATAATCCTGCATTTGATGCGATAATGTCCCAGTGATGACATTTCACATAACTAGGTGGAACGTAGTTTTCAGCTGTTGTTTATTTTTATTTCTGTACATCAATTTTTAAAGGGGGACAACTTTTCAGTGTATTTTAAGTATCCGTCGTTCGGGACAGTACGGCAGAACATGTAATGGTCAGATGTTGCTCCATGTTTTCGTTTCTGTGTTTTGGTGGTTTACTAAAAAAACCTTAAACACCTCAACTGTGTGTTTACATGTGACCGATCCAAGGTGTTGCTGCACTATATCGCTTTTTTACATTTTAGTTGAAATTTAGTTTAATTTGTTGAGATGAATGTAATTGCCGAAAGTTTATGTTCTGTACGTTACAATATATTGTGTACATAGCTGTGTTACTGCGGGATTGAGGACTAAGTAAAACACACTGAGTGTTGATGAATATAGTTTATCAGTAATTTTGCATTATTAAGAAAAACACACTTGCTTGCAGACGGTCATGAACATTTATATTTTATCAATAGACCTCTGCTGGCTTAATTGTTGATCGATTTCTGTCGTGTGACACTGATTGTACCGAATTTTCGTCTAACTTCTTATACCCTTGGTACTACTTAAGATTTTATGGTATATTTAGGTTTTGTAACGTTAGAAAATAATCGTATTTCAAATTTAAATCGTAAAAACTAAACTGCAAAAATGTCTCAAAATCAATAGTAAAGTTTATACTATTAGTGAGACAAACTTATGTTGAATTTTAAATGATTATATTTACACTGTTTAGGAAAACCAGCAGTTTTTTCATAATCAGTTGCCTTATTGATGACGTCATTCCGGATCCAGTCGCGGTCCCCAGAAAAGATGCATGTATATTGTTTTTGTCCTAGACAAGGAATTATTTGGCCTTACATATATCAGATATATTTCTAAAATGCACTTCCAAGTTACATGAAAACTACACGCGAATTCCTTATTAGACAGGAGAATGTATTTGCAAGCCTGGATTTCATGGCCCGCGTTGTGAGGAGGGTTGTCCGAAAGGATTATTCGGAATTGGTTGCTCTATGAAATGTCGTTGTGATGACGATATGGAATGTGATCACGTGACCGGCGAATGTATTCAGAATTGTCCTGCCGGAAGTATGGGCCGTAAATGCAATCAACGTAAGATTTTTATAATATATCAATTTTTTATTTAACTGTTATTTTGGATTAACATCTAAATATATATTGTATTCGTTTTATTTTTTATTTGAAACATTTTTAGATCTACTATTTTTACCGTATTTTGTGACAATGTGTTTGGTACTAACTTCTGTTTCATTTTTATACTTTCCTCATTTTGTACTTTTACTTCGTTGATATATCTAGTATGATTTGAGATTTTAGTTTTCATTGTTATTTATGTTATCTACATACTCATAAGCATGGTGTGTATTTTTGTAAGATTTTGATTTTTTGGCTTAATTGTTGGGGTTACACTCCGGCATGTTGTTATATGAATTACTTAGAGTTTTCAGTTTGTTATAATGTTTTGTCGTTTACACGTTTATTATCTTTTGTTTTATGTTGTTGAAACTTTTTGCATGTTCAGCATGTCCGCCTGGGCGGTATGGTAAGAATTGTGCAGCTACATGCGCGTGTGGAGGTAGTTCGTGCGACCCTATAGTAGGCCTGTGTATTTGTGCTGCTGGAAGAACAGGTCTCAGGTGTTCGGAACGTAAGGCATAAATTTATTTGAAAGAAAAAAAAGCATGTTTTTGCAACTGATGAAAAAATGGTCGATATGCTTACTATAATTTACCCAACGTTTGTTATAATTCATCAAGACGTTTGTTATGTGGGGCATATAGCGTTGCTGCTGTCCGTACGTCTATCCGGTAGTCCGATAGTACGTACGTCCCGAAATCTTGTGTCCATCTCGTCCCTCACTATTAGCCTGATTTGCTACAGACTTTCACAGACGAACAAGTTTGAAGTGCAGATGACCTTAAAGGAGGGAACTTTATATTGAAATGACCATAATTCTAGAAAAAAAATAGCCATAGAAAAAAGTACGTTCTTTATGGGCATCTTCACATCAAGGTCCTTCATCTGTGAAACCTTCAAGCATATCCTTTCCATAGAGTTTGAGGAGTTGTACACACAAGATATTTCTGTACATTCTATAAAGTGAAGGGCCATAATTACAGTAAATATATTTCACAAAATAGGCCAGCAGTGATCTTTGTTAGTCAATCACTTTGTTATATTCTTATAGGTTATTTTTTAAGACACCTGCTATGTCGAGCTCCTCACACACCGAAGATGATCTGTACAAAAAAAAAACCCATAGCTATCTAGATGATTGTGCAGTATGTGGGGCATCCGGGTCCTACGGACACAATTCTAGTTATAATCCTACTAGACCATTGTTTATAATTTATCCAGCGTTTGTTACAATTCACCCATACATTTGCTATAATTTACAAAGACATTTGTTAAAATTTACCCACGTTTGTTATAATTTACCCAGATGCTTGTTGTAATTTACCCAATATTTGATTTAATTTACCCAAGATATAATTTACCCAATGTTTGTTATAATTTACCCAAATATTTGTTATAATTTATGCAACGTTTGTTATAATTTACAAAACTCCCAGACATTTGTTACAGTTTACCCAAAGTTTATTATGATTTACCAAACGTTTATTATAATGTACCCGGACGATTGATATAACTTACCCAATGTTTATTATAATTTACCCAATGTCATAATTTATCCAACAGTTGTTATAGTACCCAGATGTTTTTAAAGTCTTTTTTACGTTTATTTTATAATTTACCCTGAATTTATAGTTTCCCCAACGTTGATGTACCCAGTCGTTATAATGCACCCAGACGTTTGTTATAATTTTACTAGACGTTTGTTATAATTTACCAAGATATTTTTTATAATTTACCCAGATGTTTGTTATAATTTACCCAGACATTTGTTATAATTTACCCAACATTTGTTATAATTTACCCAGACGTTTGTTATAAGTTGACGTTTATTATAATTTACCCAGGTGTTTGTTGTAATGTACCCAAACGTTTGACATAATTTTACCAGACGTTTGATGTAATGAACCCAGGCGTTTGTTAAATTTACCCAGACGTGTGTTATAATTTACCAACGTATGTTATAATTTATCCAGACGTCTACGTTTGTTATAATGTATCCTGACATTTGTTGCAAAGTACCCAGACGTTTGTTATGAATAACCAAACGTTTGTTGTAACCTACCCTGACGTTTGGTATGATTTATCCAACGTTTGTTATAAAGTACCCAAACTTTTATTATAATTTACCCAGACTTTGTTATTTATTGCACTGATGAAAATCTAATTAACAAATAATCAAGGCCTTCGAGTGGTTTAGCGTCTGATTTACAACGGTTCAGAGTTTAGATGCGTAGGAATTGAACCACGAGGGCGTTAGCCCGAGTGGTTAAATACTGGAGCTTATCGCATAGTGCGGCAATTTTCCTTTGATCTTTGCAGCATGTTATACATAGTAACACACATTATTACTACAAAACTGTGCTGATATCTTACAAAACTGTTGCGATATATATCAACACGGAAATCTCTATGGAGTTTCATAAGAAAAAAAAGTGTTCCGATATATATCAGCACAGTAAAACTGTTCCGATATATATCGGAACACTTTTCTATTGAGGTCCTATCAAGGGAGTATAATTTTTTCCTTTCAAAGAAAAGATGATTTTAGCTCCAATTTACAGTTCACAGAGAAAGAATTGTCACAAACATCTACATTTATAAAGTAAAAGAATAAATAAACTAGAATATTTCAAAAACTTGATAGTTATTGCCAAATTCAGAAATACATGAAATATATGAAATTCTGAGATTTCTCAAATGTTTCTTTTTCTTTGATTTATTTTACAAACAAAAGAAAAAGTTTTACAATATGTCTGGCAAATGAAATGCAAAGATTTAAAACCAATGCAGAAATTTGTTGGATACTTTTATCTGGGGAACACATTTTCTAAAACAGAAGTTTTAGTGTTTCAGTCAGCGAGGCGCAGAAAGGGAATCAAAATAGTAAAAATAATAATAAACAAATTTAAATGAAAATAATATATAAATTTTAATGATAAACTATGCGATAAAACAGTTATAATATGTAATGCTCGTGTGTTACCAGGATATATCAGAGCTAGGGGTACATCTCGTTATTTTTCTCAACATATCTGTCTCGGCCTACCGGCCTCGACGATATGTGCAGAGAAAAATACCCTCGATGTACCCCTAGCTCTGATATATCCTGGTAACACACTCTCACACATACTATAACTATTACATATGAACAATGAACCTTGGTAAATTAGACGATAAATCACAAGAAGGCCTTGATTGTTTTCATTCTGACATGCTTATTGAAATGTTATAATAAATATTATGCTGGACTTCATTTACCCGAGGAGTAATGTATCGGACGTCATGCGGCAATTTGACGTCATAATCGACGTCATAATGCCCTCTTGCCGGTCCGCGCGTCAACCGTTGTTTATCGCAGATTCTAACATGGCTCGAATTGATTTCCAGTTAAACAAAGAAGAAAATCAAGCTCTGTATATTCTGCGATAAACAACGGTTGACGCGCGAGAGCATTATGACGTCAATATGACGTCAAATTGCCGCATGACGTCCGATACATTACTCCTCGCGTAAATGAAGCCCAGCATAATATTTATTAAAATATATCAATGAGCATGTCAGAATGAAAACAATCAAGGTCTTCTTGTGATTTATCGTCTAATTTACCACGGTTCATCGTTCAGATGCTTCAGTATTTAACCACTCGGGCTAACGCCCTCGTGGTTCAATTCCTACTCATCTGAACTCTGAACCGTGGTAAATCAGACGATAAACCACTCGAAGGCCTTGATTATTTGTTAAATATACAGAGCTTGATTTCCTTCTTTGTTTAACTGGAAACCAAACCGAGTCATGTTAGAATTGAGAAATAATAAATATGTTCCTATATTTTATCAGTTAATAAAATATGGGCAGGAGTTTGGATGCGTAATAAGTAAATCACGAGTGCGTAGCATGAGTGATTTAATTATTCGCATCCGAACGACTGCCCATGTTTTATTAATTGATAAAATTATTGGAACATATTTATTATTTCGATTCTAACAACGCAAATAATTCGCATTTTACAGTACTACATTTTCAGCGTAATACGTCATTCGGGTCATATGCTGTTACAATTTACCCCCTATGATTAAAAAGTGTTGCATAGCCAATGGAACGTATAGATATTTGTTTCTTTTTTATCAGAATTTTGAGAAGTATTTATAAATTAGTAGTCTAACAGCTCGCACACTAAGTATAAACAGAACCATCAAATTAGGCGAGTTGACCCTGTGTTACGAGTGACGAACTTAACTTTTATATGATGTCACATCATTTTGACGTCATACTTATGTCATACATTTATGACGTCACCGCTGAATCATAATTGAGCTAATTGAATTCGCTCTAGAGATAAGAACGTGTTTTACGGACCTACACGTAAGTCAGTATGACTTTTTGTTATATTTATGTTTTTGAAATGCTGTTTTCAACCGTTTGACCCTGAAATAATTCGTATGTAATGGAACTGAAGTAGAATTTCTTATGTTACAATCATAGGGGGTGAAATGTAACAGTCTACCATATTTTATCGCAGATTCACGTATAGGCGATTTCGCTATATGTTTATATAGCAATTGCTGCGGATCGTGTTAGAATGCTAATTTTAACACGACCCGATTTGTTTTCCTATTAAACAAAAAAGACTGAAAATTGTGAGTTATTATTGCAGCGATTCACTGTTTGTACGTCACTATTATTACGTCAGAGCATCAAACGTTATAACGGCGCGCGGGAAAAGAAACCCGCGCAAAACAGAGTACAAGTATTTCGCGGACGTCGTCAAATAATCCTTGATAACATGTTAGAACCGAACAATGATTTGCTCTTGTGATATAATTCCTTCCCATCTGAACCCAAAACAATATTATTCAACGACAAGTCACTGTTTGAGATATGTAATTTCTTAAACGACTCATATTTTAGAATGCCCAAGCGGATTTTTCGGTGTAAATTGTCGAGAGGAATGCGGTTGTCAAAATGACGCAGGTTGTGACCCAGTAACTGGCGAATGTCTCTGTCTACCAGGGTGGTATGGACCAAAGTGTTCTAAAGGTAAAAACGTGTATGGTTTTGTTAAATTATTTTAGGAAACATGACAGTACAAGACGGTAACTCGACAGAGTTTCATTACCGCGAACACAGTTACCTTTGAACCCATCTGCATCTACAACCAGTGATAGATTATTATAGTATTGTTCTGTCAACTTTCATGAAAGTAGTGTTTTGTACTGACAACTTTCCTGGAAGTAACTATTGTCTTGTACTGTCAGATTTCAAGAATGTAGTGCCTAGTTCTGTTAGCTTTCCTGAATGCATAAGTATCTTGTACTGTCAGATTTACCGACAGTAGAGTTTTGTACTGTCAACTGTCCTGGAAGTAGTATCTTATACTGTTCTCTTCCCTGAAAGTAATGTCCTGTACTGTCAAATTTCCTGAAAGAAGTCTGTTAACTTCCTGAAAGAAAGAAGTGTCTTATGCTGTCTAATGTCCTGAAAGAAGTATCTTATACTTTTAACTTTCCTAAAGAAAGTAGTCTCTTATACTGTTCGATTTTTGAAAGAAGTATCTTATACTGTTAACTTCCAGAAAGAAAGAAGTATCTTATAAAGTCCGTGTATAACCGCTAATTAGTTGACACTCGCTGATTGTTGAGCGGTCGCATTAAAGAGACCTAAACAACACAATTTGACAGTTTGGTTCTTTAAAAAGTGGTCGTAATACGTAATAGCGGACCAGTCGCAATTTCAGACCTTACGACCATTAAATTATAGAGAAAAAATTTCTGTTCTTTCAAAAACTGTCCGTATTAACGGAATGGTCTCATTTTCGGACCGGTTGTTAAGCGGAACTTTACTTTACTGTTAACTTCCGGAAAGAAAGAATGTCTTATACTGTCTGATTTCCCGAAAGTTTTATCATATACTGTTAACTTCCGGAAAGAAAGTGGTCTCTTATATTGTACGATTTCTTGAAATGAGTATCTTATACTGTTAACTTCCGGAAAGAAAGTGGTCTCTTATATTGTACGATTTCTTGAAATGAGTATCTTATACTGTTAACTTCTGGAAAGAATAAAGTATCTTGTATTGCTAACGTTTCATAGACATAATATATAAAATCGCACAACTATATGTGTCTCAGCTTCCTGAGGCAGGTTTTTGTTCACAACACCACAACTAACCATTGACAACGAGATTTTCTGAGAAAATACCCCCTTTTCTTTGAAAACATACATTTTAAAAAATAAAGTATGTCATTAGCCAATATTAAATCTGCAAGTAAGATATTTGGTAACTTTATTATTTATTTTAGTTTGCCCGCAAGGTAGATATGGAAAGGACTGTTTGGAGCAATGTTTATGTGAAAATGGAGCTCATTGTCATCCGCAGAACGGGCAGTGCACATGTACTTTGGGTTATGTAGGACAATTCTGTGACAGGGGTAAAATACTTTTCTATGAATATTTTGTCACCATCAAACTCTTGATAGAAGCATTTCGTGTCCGCTTTATATATGTGGGATAATCTTTCGACTTGTCATAAATATTTCAGATGACGAGATTATGTACTGAAACCATATTTTTGCCACATTTCTTTAAAGTCCATCTCATACAGGCAATTGTAGACAGTTCATAAAGGATCATACCTTTTGTTTCCTGTGTCTAGTGTAGCAGCCACGATACGTTGTTTGGGGGCGAGATTTGATTTGTGTGTTTAAAGTAACAAATACTGGAAGATATAAGTTCTGTTCAGTCTTTACGTCAAATGACCTGGCAAAAAATAAATCGTAACTTTTTAAAGTTGGGGCCAAATTTTCAAGTACTTCGTGACACTGAACTTTGAAAAATGTCTACATCGAACCTTTTTCATGCCGCAATAAAACGACAGTAAATACTTGAAATTCATGTTAAGAACATTTGTATTGTTTCGTTTAGCCTGTCCTCCAGGGAAGTATGGTGCCTCCTGCATGGAGACATGTGAATGTGAGAACAGTGCTGAATGTGACCATAAAACAGGAGACTGTCTGTGTTCACCTGGCTGGAGAGGTCGTCGCTGTGATCAAAGTAACAACATGTTTATTACTCTATGATTGTACTTGCAGCAAAATAACAAACAAATAATAATTACACACTTTCTTTTGTAAAAAAAAATAGTTCATAAGTTACTTCCAAAAATACATATCTGTCCCAATAATAGTTTATACGGGTAGCAGAATTTTAGTAGTTTTGTAGAAGTGACATGTGTTGGCATTTTTAAGCATGGAATGGGTGTCACATGCATTCATCAATTTTACAAAAGAAAATAAACCTGTTGATACCGTAAAGATACAATTGATATAAACGAATATCTACAAGGATATATCGCCACTTTAAGAGTGTGGGAACAATCTATCTAATTCTTGCAGAATGTTCCAACGGCACATACGGACCAGGGTGTTTACAACAATGTGAGTGTAGGAATAACGCTAGCTGTGATCACGTGACTGGCGTGTGCGAGTGCGCACCAGGATGGCGCGGCAGACATTGCAGTAAAGGCAAGCCTTTTAATTTGAACATTTGTTTAGGCATTACTCCACGCGATACATATACACTTGTTAGTAAAAATCGTAAAAAGTGACATAGAATACAGAAACTGACATACCAGAATCAAATAATATGCCCTATTAACCTGTAGTGTATACCTGCTGCAATAACATGTTCTCATCGTTTACACACACATATTTCATATCGTTATCCTACTAATTATTTTGTCAGGTTGTCCAATGGGATTTTTCGGAAAGGATTGTCAGGGTATTTGTAACTGTGCAAATGGCGCCATCTGTAATCACGTAAACGGTGAATGTAAATGTGCATCAGGCTTCACTGGACCAAAATGCTCAGAGAAATGCCCAGAGGTAAAATGTAAAGTAAATGAAAATGTGGCAGACTCTTGAATATGATTATAAAAGGTGATTTGTGATTATCACAGGTAAAACTAATCTTGGTTGGTTATCTTTTTGGCCTTGGGTTGGTCTATTATCGAGCCCTTGTAAACAAAAACACATTCTAATTTTATTACATTATCACTTTTTAATGTCTTAAATTGAATACATGGCAATAAAATAATCTCGCTGGACAAGAAAAAATACCAAGAGTCCGTATTCTTACTGACATTTTAGCATATCATGATATATAAAATACAGTATGGGCAGGGCATTGCGATAATATTTCCGATGATTAAATGAAACTATGTTTAGAATTACAATGAAGATGTGTCCTTCAAACAGTGGCCTTTAGACATAATTATGTGATAAAAACTTACTTATTTTAGAATTACTTGTGTATATAGTATTTTACGTGTATTTTAGGGCCGATACGGTAAGGCGTGTGAGAAAACCTGTGAATGTATGAATGGTGGTACATGTGACCCTATCACTGGTGTGTGCGTCTGTCCGCCTGGATGGCGCGGAGCACTTTGTGAAGAAGGTTTGTTAATAGATATAGTGGACGCAACTTGACCCCGATGGTTGACCTTTGCATTATAATACATAATGAGGCACAGCCTATTATTGAAAAGGAGTGTGAGTAAAAACACGAGCTGCACGAGAAAAAGGAAATATAAATTTATGTAAATATAAATTAGTGTATTGGAAATTTTAACTGATCAAATGTAAGTACATATACCTTGAAACTGCAATGTATACAAACTAATTCAGTATAAATATACACGGCTACCCTAAGCACCCTTGATTTCCATAATGAAATAATCGATATGAATAATCAGCCTAAGGTCACCATCGCGGTCAAGTTGCGACTACTATATCTTTCGAAAATCTGTTTGCATATATGTTGTTGGTTTTTTTTCAAAAATGAAATATAGTTAAAAACTTAAATTTGCAAACTTATGACAGTGTAAAAAAATGACTTGCAATGACTTATCTTGTCTTATTAACCAGACATATTGTTGGTAAAAAAATGTTATATGCCAGTTAAGGTTTCGATGGAGGCATTGAGAAACAAAAATCAAACAACACCAAATCATAGAAAGAAAGAGTTGTTTGACATGAAAATTGAACAGCATGTAAAACATGTATATTACTTTAAGAAACAAGTGTCAGTATACTGATATAAACATTGAATTCCGGAAAAGGGCTGCCAAAAGGGGCTCCACTTCCGGACAGTTAAACGCCTTTAAAAACTCACCATTTTCAAAGAACTGTTACACATGTTCGTTTTGATGCATTTGCAATAGCGTGCGAGTGGTGAAATTTCGCATAACAAGGTGGAATACAGTTTTCAGCAATTGCTTATCTTTATTTCTTTACAAATGGCATTCATTTTCAAAGGGAGACAACTGTTCCCGATTATTTTAAGTACAAATGGCATTCATTTTCAAAGGGAAACAACTTTTTCCGATTATTTTAAGTAATCTTTGAGAAAAAGTTGTCTCCCTTTGAAAATGAATGCCATTTATAAAGAAAAAAAGATAAACAATTGCTGAAAACTATGTTCCACCTTGTTACATGAAATTTCACCACTCGCACGCTATTGCAAATGCATCAAAACAAACATGTGTAACAGTTCTTTGAAAATGGTGAGTTTTTAAAGGCGTTTAACTGTCCGGAAGTGGAGCCCCTTTAGGCAGCCCTTTTCCGGAATTCAATTTTTATATCAGTATACTGACACTTGTTTCTTAAAGTAATATACGTGTTTTACATGCTGTTCAATTTTCATGTCAAACAACTCTTTCTTTCTATGATTTGGTGTTGTTTGATTTTTGTTTCTCAAGGCCTCCATCGAAACCTTAAAGTCATTTTACCATCAGAATCAGATTTTACCGTTTAACGTGTTTCGGGACTGGCTATAAACATGAAGATTAAAATGTTGCAATATGTTATGCTATTTGTATGTGTTGTTCAATGTGTACGAGAAACATCAAAAGTTACGGAGAAAGATCACGTTTCCTGTATGAACATATTACAGAATGCGAGGTGGGCCTGTATGGTGTGAACTGTTTATACCGGTGTTTCTGTAATGGTCACCCCTGTGATAGAGTAACTGGGAAATGCAATTGCTCCTCAGGATACACCGGCATGGCCTGCGAACAGTGTGAGTAGTTTAACTTTTTCGCCCGGATGATCAGTTCATTTGTTTTCGACATTTCCATTACAGAAAGCTTCATAAAACAATACCTCTGAATGAGTGTGAATATAAGAGACACACTGTACAAACACGCATAACAAATATAGAATAGCTGAAAATTAAAGTAAGTACATGAGTTATATCCACAGCATAATCTGCAACATTCATTACATTACAAACTTTAATGATGTAACGTTAAAACAGGAATTTGGAACAAATCAGTAAAACCTATGCTACATCTTCAGTCTAATGTATAAAAACTGCATTTAGATGAAAAGTTGAGCAACAAAGACGAGGACATGTGTGTATTGAAAAAGAAAAGTACAATAGTTGAAAAACGCAAACGTCACGGCAAAAGATTTGTAGGGAATTGAGCAGTAGACTCCACAAACGTTTAAGATACGATTGACCGCACATGATATTTTAATTAATACACATTACATTGACTAAAAAGCCATCAACTCACGATAATGAGTAATGAATGAAGGAAAAAGTATGTAAAAGGATACCGCACAGTATCCTAAAGTAACCAGATCACTAGGTTACTAGTGTTCACTAGGTTGCTAGTGTTTTAAGCGTCAAGGAGCATTTTAATGTCATGAACTATAATTCTAATATGCTTGTTTCTGTTAAAGCAATGACGTCACGTTAACGTGCGATGACGTCGATGTTTTATTGCAACCAAGAGAGAGCATTACTTTATTTTATCTACTGTTTTAAATTAAGGGCATATTAGAATTGACATAATGTATAGCAAAATCCAGTTTTGCCTAAATAATACACTCAAAATCGTTTATACGTCGCCAGAATAACTCACTCGGGCTACACCCTCATGAACTTATTCCGCTGATGTATAACCTCTTTCCGTGTATTAATAACGTTTAAACACCGTTTTTATATACATTATTTCTTAATTAATTAATTAATTAATTAATTAATTAATTAATTGTCAGAAATAACTAGTTTTCTATGCTTGTTTTGTAATGTTTTAGCTTGCCCAGAAGGTAAATATGGGCCGAATTGTGTCGAGTCGTGTAACTGCAAGAATAGTTTATCATGTGACAAAATTACTGGCAGGTGCAACTGTTTACCTGGATATCACGGCGATAACTGCGATGAAAGTATGTGGTTTTCATTCATTTTCATGTTTTCTTCATTTAAATTAGTGTATTGAACTGTTGTTATGGTGATAAATGTTGATATTTTAAGAGACCCTAGAACAACATAGCAACATCCTTCCTTTGAACTGAACTTTTTGGCGTAATATGTGTCACCATATACACATCCACTTTAGAAGAGGGTTGACGACGGAAACTATATATCTCACCAGCATGTTGGTTTTTTAGCTCACCAGAGCACAAAGTGCTCAGGGTGAGCTATTGTGATCGCTCACCGTCCGGCGTCCGTCCGTCCGTCGTCCGTCCACACTTTCCTTTAAACAACATCTCCTCCTAAACCAACAGGCAAATTTATATGAAACTTCACAGGGATGTTCCTTGGATGGTCTTCTCTAAAAATTGTTCAAAGAATTGAATTCCATGCAGAACTCTGGTTGCATGGCAACCGAAAGGAAAAACTTTAAAAATCTTCTTCTTGAAAACCAGAAGCCCTAGACCTTAGATATTTGACATGTAGCATTGCCTAATGGACCTCTACTAAAGTTGTTCAAATCATGACCCCAGGGTCAAAATTGACCCCGCCCCAGGGGTCACTTTATTTTACATAGGAAAATCTTCAAAAAATTTCTAAAAATAAAGCAGAAGGCCTAGGTCTTAGATATTTCACGTGTAGCATTGCCTAGTGGACCTCTACAAAATTTATTCAAATCAGACCCCCGGGGTCAAAATTGACCCCGTCCCAGGGGTCACTTGATTTTACATAGGAAAACCTTAAAAAATCTTCTTCTCAAAAAGCAGAAGCTCTAGAGCTTAGATATTTGACATGTAGCATTGCCTAATGGACCTCTACTAAAGTTGTTCAAATCATGACCCCCGGGGTCAAAATTGACCCCGCCCTAGGGGTCGCTTGATTTTACATATGAAAATCTTCAAAAATTTTCTTAAAATAAACCAGATGGCCTAGAGCTTAGATATTTCACATGTAGCATTGCATAGTGGACCTCTACAACATTTGTTCAAATCATGACCCCAGGGTCAAAATTGACATCGCCCCAGGGGTCACTTGATTGTACATAGGAAAATCTTCAAAAAATTTCTAAAAATAAACCAGAAGGCCTAGGACTTAGATATTTGACATGTAGTATTACCTAGTAGACCTCTACAAAATTTCTTCAAATCATGACCCCGGGGTCAAATTGGCCCCGCCCCATGGGGTTACTTGATTGTACATAGAAAAATCTTCAATATTTTCTAAAAATAAACCAGAAGGCCTAGAGCTTAGATATTCAACATGTAGCATTGCTTAGTGGACCTCTACAAAATTTGTTCAAATATTGACCCCCTCAGGGTCAAATTGACCCAGCCCCAGGGGTTACTTTATTGTACATAGGGAAATCTTCATAAATTTGCTTAAAATAAACCAGAAGGCCTAGATCTTAGATATTCGATATGTAACATTGCCTAGTCGACTTCTACAAACTTTGTTCAAATCATGACCCCCGGGGTAAAATTGGCCCCGCCCCAGTGGTTACTTGATTGTACATCGGAAAATTTTCCAAAAAATTTCTAAAAATCATCAGTTTGACATTTGAAACATATTAATCTGGTGAGCGATCCAGGGTCATCATGACCCTCTTGTTTTATATAAAATGTATTTTGACTTCGCTTATTTTATGCACCATTTCACTGTTTCAGTCTGTGATCAAGGATTTCATGGTGTGAACTGTTTCGAGATGTGTGACTGTGCTAACAATGCGACGTGCAAACACGACACGGGTAACTGTATATGTACACCTGGATGGAGAGGAAAACGCTGCAATAAACGTGAGATATAATACGCATAATTTTTCTATGTATACTGATGAAGTACATATAAAAACATTTTACCACATGGTGTAATACGACAGAGATTCAAGCAGAATCTGCAGTACACCAATTGATGTGGTTTTCACTGTTAGTACAGGCCGATGGCGAGCAGTTGATGTGGTTTTCGCTGTTAGTACAGGCCGATGGCGAGCAGTTGATGTGGTTTTCGCTGTTAGTACAGGCCGATGGCGAGCAGTTGATGTGGTTTTCACTGTTAGTACAGGCCGATGGCGAGCATTTGATGTGGTTTTCGCTGTTAGTACAGGCCGATGGCGAGCAGTTGATGTGGTTTTCACTGTTAGTACAGGCCGATGGCGAGCAGTTGATGTGGTTTTCGCTGTTAGTACAGGCCGATGGCGAGCAGTTGATGTGGTTTTCGCTGTTAGTACAGGCCGATAGCGAGCAATTTATTGATCATACTGTATACAAAGCTCGTAACATGTCTACATGTTTGTATTTGAATAAACTATTATTGCAAAGGATTTCAACTTTTAACTGCCATTTATTATTTAGATCTAGTAAACAGCAATAAATGGAATTTTGGTCTCGAACAATTTTGCTGTATGACTGCTACTTTTCATGTAACATGTAACATATCTTCCAATTTCTTAATATTTTTAGCGTGCTTGCCCGGAACGTTTGGTGACCAGTGTGAGCAGTCATGCACGTGTCCTGATGACGAGCCTTGCTATCATGTAACAGGAGAATGTAAATGTCCTCCTGGTTTTACAGGACCGTCATGTGAACAGCGTATGTTTCTAAATATTTCATCTTATTTAGAATACAATTTTATATCCTTAGGACACCTGGCACATTTTTATACAATCACGCAAGTAATAGTATGTTTTTCGACAACACAGAAAATGACGTCAGACGACCTTCCAGTTTTTTACGGAATTAAAGATAATGAAATTGTAAACAAAGTTCGCATTTGTATTGGTCTACATTAAGGGTTCACGTGCAGGGGACCACCCTGTCTAAAAGTATGCACGTGGACTTCTTTTTGTTTTTGCAAATGGAGAGTCATTTTCAGCACATTCTAACAATTTTGACTTTACCACGACATGTCACCTTTTTATCTATGAAAATTATTTGCGCGCAAAATAAAAAAAATCACACAGGGGTCCGTAACGGAGCAGGTTATATGGAGATTTTTGGAACTTCATCAAATCGTACAAAAGGTCCTTTTCCAAGTTTTTCAGATTATGCCCCTGAGGTCAAAATTAACCCCATCCAGTGGTTATCTTGTTTTACAAAGACATATAGGAAAAGTGTTAAAATTTTCTTGCCGAAAACCATAATGAGCAAAGCTTAAAATTTTGGCATGATGCATGGTGTAGTGGTCCTCTACCACATTCGCTCAAAGTATGTCCTTGGGGTCAAAACTGACCCCGCCCTGTGGTTCACTTGTTTTACATAGACTTATATAAACACTTCATGAATCTTCTTTTCTAAATCTTAAGCCCTTGAACTTAGATATTTGACATGCAGTTTTGTGTAGCTGTCTATTACCAAGTTTGTCCAAATTTTAATTCGAGCGTCAAAATGGGCCATTCCCGGGGGTAACTTTACTATATATAAGAACAACTTCAGAACTCTTCTTGTCTAAAACCTGAAACACTAGAGTTAGATATTTAGCTTGTAGCATTGTTAAGTGGTCCTCTATTAATTCTATTCACGTCATGCTTGTGAGGTTAAAAGTGACCCGTCCATGGGTCACTTGTTTTACATAGACATACAGGAAAAAATTTAAAATGATCTTGTCTGAAACCGCAAGACCCAACGCTTATCTTCATTTGGTATGTGGCATCGTAAAGTGGTCTTCTACGAAGCTCGTTTCAGATCTAGCCCCTGGATCAAAAGTGGTCCTACCCGTGGGGGTCACTTGTTTACATGAACTTATATTATAGAGAAAAAAAAATCAAAAATCCTATCTATAAGCTCAATACCTAGAGCTTAGATATTTGGCATAGTAAAGAAATATCTGCCTGGTATGTTTTGAACGACCGAGTCATCGCCTTTCTAATACTAGTATTTATAATGTTTTCTCCAAAGACTAAACTCTTTGTAATATCGTGTTTTGTTTAACATAAATCTTCGTTATTCTACAGCCTGTCCACCTGGAACTTTTGGACCTGAATGCCGTGGAACATGTACATGCGGGCGTAACTTTAATTGTGACCACGTGACTGGAAATTGCGTCTGCAAAACTGGGTTAAAAGGAAAGAAATGTAGAAAAGGTAATATAGGTCATAAATGATATCATATTGATTGTATGTGTGTATATCTCTATCCTGTAAAAACAGTTTTAATCATATGCAGTATGTTATATAGTGATATCATTTGTTAAAACCTCTGGGTAAATATTGTGACCCACTTGATAAAGTATTGGACTATTTTAAGTCTGAGGGATAGTTTTTTCTGGTAAAGATTTTTCTCAAAATTGAAATATTTATTGCATTTATTAATACACATTTTCAAAACGTAATTATTAGTCCTGTTTTGAAGTTTATACCTTTTGCTAGACTGGCTTCAGTGACTTGCTTTGTAAATTATCTTTTGCTTTGAACACATCTGACATTCTATAAATCTTTCAGTATTCACAATGTTTATATAGAGCTGATGTTGCACGTTATGTGTTTTGGTTACCACCCCTCATTTTCATTTAGGTTTTAATACTCCGTAGGCCATTAACTTCAGAATACAGAAAATATTTGAGAACCAGTATGGGAGGTTGGAGTTTACCCTTATATCATAAACTTTAATTGTTTGGTAGAGAACACAAACTGTTTAGTAGAGAACGCAAAGTTTGTTGTAAATGTGTGTCTGACATATTTACTATTAACAACTCTAAAAACCCTTTGAAAAAAAATACTGAGATCTATACAAAATCTAGGACAGAGTGTATAAAAGGCAAAATTGATATATCCAGACAGAGCAGCCTCTCTAGAAATGTTCTCACGCTTGTCCTCAACAATTTGATTATTATATCTCACGTATGTAGTGCGGGAGATTGTCCACGTCACTCCTTCGACACCACTAGGCGTATTTACACCATACTTCCCAAATTTCATCATTGCCAAGGCCAATTGTGCATATTGGGTTGATTTCTACCAATGCTTACACAGATGATCAATGCCAAGCCTAATAGTGCATATTTACGGATGATCAGTGCCTAGGCTAATACCGGTAGTGCATGTTCGGGTTCAATGATTTTCGTGGAGTTGTCGCCCTTGATTTATTGTAGTTTATCTTGTCAGCGCAACTGTTATATTATTATTATCATCATCATACCAGATTTATATAGCGCCCTTTTCATGATAAACACGTTCAAAGGCGCTTTACATATAGCAAACGCAGCCACACAGGGCGCGAAGTTCATTCTCTACTAGTACAGACACAGAGCGTTCTGACCAGAGGGACAGAGTGAGCTTAAGCCCCCAGAACAGTCTGGTTCTTTAACGTGCCCTATGTATAGCACCGATACACGCGAAGCCGTCTTTCCTGGGAAGAACCAGTACAGGCCTCTTAGTCAGGTGGGAGACACTCAAGAGCATCTCAGAATTTCCAGTTCCTGGACCGGGATTCGAACCCCGGACCTCTGGATTGGCAGTCAAGCGTGTTACCACTAGGCCCACCTGCTGTTCTTACACAACCAGGAGGAATTATACCAAACTTCATAAAAGTGATCATTGGCAAGCTTAGTTGTGCCCTTTATTTGCATGCTATTTTGGCAACTTCTCTTACACAACTGGGCAGCTTTCCGCCAAACCTGGGGAACATTGGCATGTTCCGGTTAGGTAATTTTCAGGGAATTATGGACCTGGATTTGTCATAATTTAACTGAGTGTTTACACTACTTGCTGTATACCATTGGACTGAATTTCATGAAATCTCACGAGTGCTTAGTTATATTGCAATTGTTTGAATATTATAGTAATTTTCATTGGAATTATGACCCTTAATTTGTGGCATTTTACAAAGTCTGCATGTTAAGTCGTGGAAGACATACGTTTTTCATGGAAAACAGTCTCTTGTGAGAAGAACAATGGACTAGAAACTATGACGAATCAAGTGAGAGTAGGTAACTAAATACATATCTTGAACGTTAAGCTATTCCATGCTTAACGAGGTCCTGACCACAGTATGTGAACCTTTAAAAGTCATTGCATGTTTACCTTGGCTCTGTCTACAGTTATGTAAGTTTAAAATATTTTTACAGGGAATACTGTTTATAATATAACCAAACAAAATGTTTGGAATCGCAGTAACCTAAAGCATGTATATCGTCCAATATTTGCAGTGTGGTTACAACATAATATCAGTTTCTATACAACGATATATGGGACTTCATTCAAGTTTATCCATCTTGAGATATAGATATATATATATATTTATTTTTTGTATTTAGCAATATTGCATTGTTTGCAGTGCCGCATATATTTGACATGTATATTATACAATATTATTCTTAACAAGTAGAGTAGGCGACGTTTTAATGCTAAATCTGATTCTTTTCCAACAGACATTAAATGTGAAATAAAATGAAACATTAAAAAGTCATTTCTGAACAGAATGATAAGTTTTCATCAGCTGAAAAGAGTCAGATATATTCATTGGTAGCCTACTAAGCACTTCGGTACTTGTGGGATGTTTTTAAGCTTTCCGTTTTGCATATTGCATAAATTTGCTATAATTCCTTCTGGTACATGAAGCTTTAGAGTGTCCCACAGACCACATAGATTCTGCTGCTTATGTATATATTAATATATCTATGCTTACTGATAGCAAAAACTAGACGGGAAAAGCAAGCACGCAAGGGGAAACTCAGGTCCAAGTTTTGGCAAGAAATACTTGCTAAGAATCTAGAAGCCGGTAAGTTCATTTTCTCTAATGGAAGTCGGTTATTATATATATATATATACACCGAGGATGGTATAAAAATATGGCTATTGTAAGAAAAAATATCTTTATTTACGAGCAATCCATATCTTTGTTGGTGTCTGGTTTGTTTTAGAGAACTAAAGCTAAACGAAAGTATATCAGTGTTGTCACTAACTATGGCTAAGAGATACAGTAACATGTAATATTGGGTTCTTAGAGCTTTCGCTTCGGCTTTTATAAACTGTTTTGGATGAATAAGATATTCATATAATACTACAAAATGTATAGGTATATTATTGCAATATATTTCATTATATAAATATCCTGTCTGCGATTTTAAATGCTTTTACAACAGAGGAGCTACGTCTAGGTAATATATTAATGTTTGTGCAAGTAATTTGTAGTGACGCATGCTGAAGCGTATGTAATGCCAATAAGAACTCTGTGTTTGTGGTTGCATGATTGAATATATAGAAAATAAGAAAATACTTTTTTCAAACTGTTACCAACAAAATTTCGTTCAAACTGTTACCAACAAAATTTCGTTCGAACTGTTACAAACAAAATTGTATCTTGAAAAGTGTGCCCATTATGTATCAGTTTTCTATGCGAATATGTCCTGGCTGTAACTATACAAATATTGATGCCATGTAAGTATCGGATTTTTGCGAATCCGAAAGTATAGGAAAATAGCATACACTGACTGGCCAGGTACGTTAATGAAACAGTTTTGCGAACCCGAAAGTATAGGAAAATAGCATACACTGACTGGCCAGGTACGTTAATGAAACATTGCCAATCTAAATATGTTACATTGTGTAACAAAACAACAGGATATATTACAGAGTTGTTCCTTTAAAAAGTAAAACCTTGAGGAACGTTAACCCTTAACCTGCTATATTTCTATAATGGACTGGTCCATCTTCCAATTTGGGCAGTACCATTTATCTTTTGAAGGGGTGTTTACTAAAAATTTACTGACTGAATAGCGAACAGTGCAGACCATGATCAGACTGCACGGATGTGCAGGCTGATCTTGGTCTGCACTGGTCGCAAAGGCAAAATCAAGTGCCGCCAGCAAGCTAAGGGTTAAGCTAGGTTTGCAAATACATCCTTAGATGCTTCAACAAGGAAATAGTTTAGTTGTTTAGTTTTGTGGTTGTAAATATTGTCTATCTTATTGTGCCATTTTGATGAAATTTGGTTAAAAGTTGGAGTTAAAACAACAGTATCATATTTTATAAATAAATACAAAAAAAAAATAGTAGTTATTTAGCAAAAACATTTGGAGAAATAATTATAATAATTTCTCAATGTCTTCCTATAGGAAACTAAATCTGATCAGGTAAGAAACTACGTCAATATTGAGAAAGGGAAAGCATCGTTGAAAACCTAGATGAATGAAGTGATGTGTTTACTTGTACACAATGTAGTTATGTTTCACTTGAAATTGTAGGCTGTAGTAATGATGAGTATGGACCTAATTGTGACAGACAATGTGAATGTGAACACGAGTCCCAGTGTGACGCCATGAATGGCAGGTGCTATTGTACACCAGGATATGTTGGTATGTGTAAATATTTTATAAATCTGACCAGAGCAAACACAATACAATTACGATAAAGTATTTAATTTTGGGGCACACTTTTTTGTTCTGTTAATATTTTGGTGAAGACTTTGTTTGTCTTGAATGACAATCATGGAAGACGGAAGATCTCCAGAAACCCATCTCAGCCTGGAGAGTAGCTCCTGACTTGTGTGAGAGTAGCTTCTGACTTGTGTGTTTATTTTCCTGGAGAGCAGCTCCTAACTTGTGTGTTTATTTTCCAGGAGAGTAGCTCCTGACTTGTGTGTTTATTTTCCAGGAGAGCAGCTCCTGACTTGTGTGTTTATTTTCCTGGAGAGTAGCTCCTTTGTGTGTTTATTTTCCCGGAGCGTAGCTCCTGACTTTGGTGTTTATTTTCCTGGAGAGTTGCTCCAGACTTGTATGCTTATTTTCCCGGAGAGTAGCTCCTTACCTGTGTGTTTAGTTTTAGCTGACATGAGTAAGTTCATACTGTTATATATTTCATATGAAAGGTGCAACATGTAGACATCAGTGTCCAGACGGTAGATACGGGGAAAATTGTACCGAAACTTGTGATTGTATGAACGGTGCTGGATGTGGCAGGATTAAGGGCCGCTGTAAATGCTTGCCAGGATATACGGGAGAAAAGTGTGAAAAAGGTATGCTCGTTTGTATTCAATGCAAACATATTTACTGTTCACCTTTTAAAGCATTTGTTTATTTACCATGCCGAAATGAAAAAAAAACGAATGTTACGGAAGAAGGTATTGAAATGTTGAATTAAAAATAGCTTTTTTTGTTTCTTCTTAGTAGTTTTAAAGTCACTACGATATAGTTTCGTTGAGACACTCAAGCTTTAGGAAGAGGTCTCCAAATACCTCACACCTCTTCCCCGAGGATTATCATAAACATGTTACATATAGCACAGATGACTTTGGATAGCGATCTGTCTTGAAAAAAAATCAACCTAATACGAGATAATTCTAGTGACGCGGTAAGTGACAAGTGATCGAATGTCAGCAATGTTAATTATTCGGTATCGAAGGGCCTTCTTCATTTATAGTATACTATAGAAACGTGTAACAAGAGTCGTTGTTATATATTGTTTAATCTTTTACATGACAGTTTGTGAGGTGGGATTTTATGGAGATTACTGCGAGGAAGAATGTCAGTGTGGAATTATGGGACATTGTGACCCGTTCACTGGACGCTGTATATGTGGGCTTGGTTGGCATGGCCCCACATGTGAGGAAGCATGTCCACTTGGCAAATTTGGTCCTAGTTGTATACATTCATGTCAGTGTCAGAATGGGGCATCTTGTGATGCTGTGACCGGATGTTGCGAATGTAAGCCGGGATTTTATGGACAGTCGTGTGAAATGGGTAAGACATTGCCTAGCTAGCATTAAAACCTGCTAATATCCTAGGATTGACCACTGATTGCATTCTTTATTAATGCTCGGATATTGGCATAAAATGATCCTTAGGACCAAACATGAAAGGGTTTCTCATTAGTGTAAAATGATGTCAAAGGTCAAATGAGTGAATTTACAAACAAGTTGTTTGGCAGTACACTCGTGTAATTTCCATTTACACTATCCCTTCGAAATTCCCTCCGGCCAAATTGGTTTATACGTTATGTCTTAATGAATAAATGTTTAAGACTGATGAAAGAGTATCAACAAACGATTTCTAGAGGCTTAGTTCCAGGCAGGTTGACCTTGAATGTATTCTGGAAACAAAGTAAGTGTCGTGACACTGACAATTAGCCATTTAGAAAACATACAAAGCACACAGATATGCCATCTGCATACTTTCAAAAAGGTGGATTAAGTAAAATGTATTATAAATGTATAAGAATGCGGACAAGGCATATTCAGCGAAATAATGAAGTAATTTTGAAAAGGCCTTAGATCTTTCTTACTGACATAGACGATATTTAAACCAACCAAAATGATGAAAATGGTGGTGTGATGATATCTTAGAAGTCCCATGTGGGAAAACAAGTTCAGGGCTGGAAGATGAAAATTCAAAACAGTTGGTGTATAATCAGCAAATACAAGTGAAGATGTCAAACTAAGACGCACATGACTTTTAAAGAGGAACGGTTATGGGTTTTGTTCATTACTAATATATACCTAAAATAGTCATTCGATGTCATAATGATCATGCTAATTAAATGTGATATATTATGGTATTCAAACATTTTTAAAGTATCGGTAAAACCAGTCTGTACATAAATCTTAAAAGTAATTATTTATATTTATACAAGTGTAGATGTCAGACTAAGACGCCAAATACTTTAAGAACCGTAATTATACTGAACACGAGGCTTTAAGGGTCGTTGGATATCCGTCGTCCGTCTGTCCGTCGTCCACTATTTCTTTTAAAGAACATCTTCTCCTAAACTACTTTGCCAATTTCAACTAAATTTCACAGGAATATTCCTTGGGTGGTCCCCTTTCAGACTCCTTCAGACCTATGCAGAGTTGTGGTTGCAATGACAACCGGAAGCAAAAACTTTTTGATTTTGAAATGATTTCAAAGAAATGTTCCTTGGGTGAACCTCTACCAAATTCGTTCAAATCATGCTGTTTCGTTAAAAAACGTGGCCACCAGGCGGGCTGGGCTAGTTTTACCTGGATTGCTTTATGGAAAACTTTTTTTAATCTATAGGCCCGATTTCAAAATATTTCATAGCAAAAGTCCTCTGCTGAATTTCTTCAAATCATTCTATTTCAGATAAAAATATGGCCGCCAGAGGCGGGACTAGTTTCCCTATATGGAAACATTTGAAAATCTTTTTCTCTGAAAATGCAAACCCGATTTCAAAAAATCCACTGTAATGTCCCTCTTCAAACTTTCTTCATATAATTCTTTTTCGTAAAAGGCATGGCTGCCAGGGAGCGGGGTTAGTTTTCTCAGTATAGCCGGGATCTTCTACCCTGAAATCGCTTGCCAGTTTTCAAAATAATTTACAGCTATGTTCCTTGGGTAATACTCTACCAAAGGTCTTTTTAATTATGCCCGTCATCTTTGGGGCAGCATATGGTAATTGCAGCGTCCGTTCATCCGTCCGTCTGTCCTTTCCTTCGTTCGTTCGTCCCGGTCCGTAACTTTGTCATCCATTAATAGATTTTAATATTAGGTGGCACAAATATATCCGATAATGAGATAACCCTCAGACCCTTATCCCAAATGTCAAGGTCACACAGAGAGGTCAAAGATCAACAGTGCTTTTTATCTGTCAGGTCTATAACTCTTCCATCTTTGAAGCGGTTTTAATATTATTTGGCATAAATGTATACCATAATGAGTCCGCGTGTCGTGTGCAACACCCTGATCTCTAGCTATAAGGTCACACTTAGATGTCAAATGTCAATAGTATTTTTATCCTGTTTTGCCCATAACACTCTCATCCATCAAGGGTGTTTAATATTACTTGGCACAAATGTTCCCATAATGAGACGATGTGTCATGCGCAAAACCCAGATCAAAGTTTAAGGTCAGACTTGAAGGTCAAAGTTCAGTGGGTTTTTTCGTGTGTGATCCATAACTTTGCCATCTAGGATTCTGATATATTTTGGCACAAATGTTCCCCATAATGAAACAACTTGTCATGCACAATACTCAAAGCCCTAGTTTAAAGATCAAGTTCACACTCGGAGGTCACAATTTGACCAAACTGTTCAACATTTACCCAGATATTACATATCAGTAACCGCTTCCATTCAAGGATGGCATGCACAATTAAAAAAAATAGTGTTTTTTTTATTAATCTACATGAAATAAAGTTATTTGTTTTACTTATCAAATTCAAGTTTATGTTATAAAAGTAGCAAGAATGTCGAAACGCTTATCTATAGCAGCACTTATTTGGTGTTTCGACCTTTAGTGGCGACAACCCCTAGAAAAGTTAACTTGAACACGGAGATGATAGTTGTGTTACCTTTTTCATTCTAAATAATTAGCAAGCCGATTAAATAGTTTTTAATTTAATTTGATAAAACAGTTATATGCATTTTCTAGAGTGCTTGTAGCAGTTTGGCAGGTGTTTGTGCTGAAAATATATTTTATCGTGTCCAACCTCCATGGTTGAACTGTGTATGTGCTATAACTTGGAAGTTTTATTGAGAGGAATTTGTATAGTTGTCTTTATTGTGTTTCATTCAGTGTGTCCCAGTGGAACACACGGAGACTACTGCTCCGAAAGATGTGACTGCCAGAATGGTGCAAGTTGTGATGCTGAAACTGGGTCATGTGACTGTAAACCTGGATACACAGGCGACACGTGTGAGCAAGGTAAATGTCCTTTGGTCTCAAATTTATAAAGGTTCATATAGAAGATGTGTGTAGAAAGAGACCAAAATTGGAGTTACTAAGGGTAGGGGATGGTGTACAAGGGTAAGTTCCCTTCCAGCAGGTTGGGGTCTGTGGGTCAGACCACCGAGAAATTTTTTAAATAAAGACACCAAATAGTGGCTTCTGGTGAGATTCAAACTATAATTCAGACATATTTTCTGACATATCTTCCGGTATAAAATATACAGCCACTAAATGTAACACAAATTTCCTGTAGTCTCGAAGGAGAAGAAATATCAATGATTTTGTTTTGTGAAAAAGAGGCAAAATTCTAGTATTGTATGTGTTGAAGACCCTACAGAAAGAACCTGTGTGTCGCGGTGACCTTTGAAAGAACTGTCCAGTGGCCGAAGAGGCCGTGATACATTTACGATGACGCAATATTTCATTACCTCCAGCTTAGACAATCAAATGCTGTCCTAGCTCTGCATTCTAGTTCGGCATTCATTTATTACAGTGAAAGATTAAATGCAGATTGCCGAGCTCGGCATTCCAGCTCAGTATTCTTTTTGTTCAGCGCTATAAAATCGGAATCGCAATTCCTCGGCATTCGTTTTTCACAACATAAATGTGAATGCCGATAGCCAGTCTAAGGGCAAACATCATACACATTACTGAAAGTAGAATGCGGATTGGGACTATTTTATATTTAAAGTCGATTTTTAGAAAAAAATCTCGATATCTTAAATGAGTTAGCAACTACTGTTATTTTTGGTACACCTGTATTATGATATATATCAGAAACATGTTAATCCTTCTTTTTTTCAGTGATATTTGGAGTCTGTATTGATAACTGAGTGGTATATTTTCTTATGTATGCCTGACTATTATACCTTCAGAATGTATTTGTCGATTTTATAATGTGTCTTCAGTTTGTTCGTTTGGTATGTATGGAGAGTATTGTGTAAAACCATGTGAATGCGGAGAACAGAAATGCCACCATGTGACTGGCCAATGCCTCTGTCCGTCAGGGGTTATGCCTCCTGATTGTATATTACGTAAGACTTTTTGTCGTTTTTTAACCTTTCCATAAAATCAACCTTGTTAATATATGAACATATCATGTAAAAGTTGATCTGTAATCTGAAGGGAGTAATTAAGCGGGAATCGTATTTCATGTTGTTCTAGTTGTACCTTCCAGCTACTTGTTGTTCTAGTTGTACCTTCCCGCTACTTGTTGCTCTAGTTGTATCCTCCCGCTATTGATAAAACGTTTTAGCGTTTTCAGCCATTTACATATAACACAAACTGAGATTTCTACGGATTTTGACAAAAGTTACATAAATATTCTCTTATATATAGCATTAAACACTGAATCGATTGAACACATGCATTTTTGTATGTAAGAGAAGTTAACTATATAGATGTAGATGTAATATTATGTTTATTTAAGAAATAATATATCTCATCGGTGATTTGTCGCTGAATAAATCACTGTTTGGAGTTCAGATGCGAAGGAATTATATCACGAGGGCGTAGCCCGAGTGATATAATGCTACGCATCTGAACGACAAACAGTGATTTATTCAAGAGCAAATCACTAAATGAGATATATTATTTCGATTCTAACACGTTATCAAGGACTTTAAAGTACACCTTGTCGGCATGTATTAGATATTTGCCCGTTTTCAATCTGGTTCTTTTCCAGCGCGCCGTTACGCCGCTTGACGCTATGACGTAATAGTTGTGACGTCAGAACAGTGAATTGTTGTTTAATAAATCACTGGCTCCAGCCTTCTTTGTTTAATAGGAAAATGAATCGGATCGTGTTAGAATAAGCTTTAGTATGATATACATGACTACATTTCTTGTTTCACTTCAGCATGTGAAGAGGGTCGGTATGGCCCTAACTGTCAATTCCTTTGTGACTGTGATAACGGGGGTATATGTGACCCTATTTCCGGGTCATGTAGCTGCGAACAGGGCTGGATTGGCCCCAGATGTGAATCTCCGCTTAGTGAGTACAATACATTTTACATTTAACTTTGAAGAGTTCAGTGCTTTTATTAGAATCAGTAGAAGTGAACAGAATTCAAATATTTCTCCAAACCTTTTTCAAAATCAATATAAATATGTAACTATCGTTTCCAGATTCATTAGGCTGTTACAGGAAGGCTTTCATTTTAAGATTATTCTGTGTTATTGTCGGTATCTATGTCGGACTAAACTAAATAATGCTGTATATATTTACGTTTGACTGAATATAATGTTTATTTGAACTAAATTTTTATATACTAGGAGTTAACAGAAAGATAATATATGGACGATAGCGGGTAAGCTAAGCATGGGAATGGATCTTGACTTTGTTCTGTATGCAACAAATGTTTTACCTCCGTTTCCTCTTCTTCTTTTGTACTGTTTCTAGTAAATTATCTTGTTTTCTCAAATAAAGGCTTTAAGTTTATTTCACGTTTTGTTATATGACATTTTATGTTGATCTTATCACTTACCTTATTCCTGATTACTTTATTTCAAATTCATATTTTGACGAATGTCTTGTCTTATATCATTTAAACAGTACGACAGGTGGTATTAACTCGACAATTGCTGTGTCGTCTCTGTCAAATCTCCTTCACAAGAACAATATATTTGTATTAGTTATCCATTTAACACCGGAAGGAACCAATTGTAATATTATGAAACACTATATAAATATGACATTGTGCATTGTTTTCTTGTAAAGCATCATATCCCTACCTAGTAACCTAAAAAGGTCTAGAACTGGCAGTACAATAATCAAATGAATTACTTTTTACCTTGGTTTCTTTAAAAAAAAATTCAAGTATGAAGAACGTGAACACTTAGCGATTTCTCAACTCTACGAAGTTTGGCTGACGAGTGTTCTTGCCTGTTTCATGCTTTAAAGCGTATTTCACATATATTTCACTAACTAAGCTTATGTGTTAAAGCGTAGTTAAACTGTGCAGTTATATTTCATTGTACATGCATATTTTTCAGATTGTCTAAATTTAAATTCCGAACAAGAATTGTACAAGCTACTATGTAGAGCCCGCGCTTATTCCTTTATTTTTAAACGAGCATATTCTTCTTTGCTTATGAAAGTTTTTATTTATTAATGGTTTATTGTGTATTGAATTTGTTTGATTGTTCCCAGGGAAGATAGAGATCGGAATTTATTCTTTAATAACTTAAACGTTGTGATAAGTATACATTTTGACAAATAGGAAATGCAATTATTTGAAAATAAGATTAATTACATGTTCACATTCAAATGCATAGACAAAGTGTAATTTAACGTACAGACAACAAAGACAACTCAAACATAAAAGAGAATACACAGTCAGTAAAACGCCACTAGAGAGTTTAAAAAGGCACCACCCCTCACTGTATTCCGCCATGACCCAGAGTGACTAGACAATGTCAATAAAACATATTTTACGCATGCAAAGGTAAAAAAAAGACACAATACCTAAAACACTAAAATGCTTGTGTGAATAACAATAAACAACCTATTGAACCATATGCACTTGTACTCGACGCCTTTACATAAGGCAGAACAAAAAGAGAAACATCATAAAGGGTCCAAATAAACTGTTCAAGAGACAGATATCAGAGTGACCTTCACTTGCTGGTCTGTAAGAAATGTAATATTTACGAGTATTCTGTTAAATGCTGTTACTGTAAGAGTTGTTCGTCTTTATCTAAACTGTTTGGTGCATGCAGTTTTATTGGAACCACGGTAATATGTGATATATCAAATGCACGATGAAGCACTTGAATACTATAGATTGTCGGGTGGTCATATTTTGAGTACTGCTACATTTTGTCAGGTTTTGGTCGCTTTTATCATTTTATCTTCGCAGAAAAGACACAAGTGCTTTTAATATAGCACTGCAATTGTTGAGGTTTTTTTCTCTGAGGTGACAATATAATACTGTATATTCTTGTCACCACACTTTATCTGTGGCCTAGGTTATACATAAATTACAACACAAGTGGATATATATATATATATTCGCCTACTAATATTAGGTTATTTAACATTGTTCAGTACAATACGGAGATATATTTGGAGGAGTACCCAGCTGAGAAAACCATATTGGACGAGCCGCTAGGCGAGTTCAATATGGTTTTCTCAGCTGGGTACGAGTCCAAATATATCTCGTATTGTACAGTACAATGTTAAATAACCTTTTTATTCTATATCTATTTTATCTTACTATAATAATAGTTTAATTAAAAATGTTTCACTGAATATTGTATTCCTGCCTTTTCTAGTTTTTCCCAGCTTGGTATGAGTGCAAATATATATTATACAGAACAATGTTATTTATTCTATATTTATTTCACTTTATACGTAATATGCGTAATTCATTGAATGTTGTTTTTTATGCATATCATCATTAAAAAGGTATTGGTGCAACCTCCCTACAACAGCCATTTGGCGATTTGGGTGGTAATAATACTTGGCTGAGATATTATATGCCAACAAACATTGTCAGCAAGTTTGGTGAAGATCGGATGAAAACTATTCGACTTAAAAGAGCGGACAAGGCTAAATTCCCCGTTTTTCGAGTATTATAAGGACTATAATCAAAGAGTGACTGGTACAATTTGGCTGGTTATCGAAATTGGCCGAGATGTAATGCCCACAAACATTGTCAGCAAGTTTGGTGAAGATCCGACCAAAACTGAATTATAGAGCAGACATGTTTTGGATGCTGACCGCCCGTCCGTTGCTGTTCATAATCTTCTCCATTTTGTTTCTTAACCGTTAAATAAAAACTGCTGAGGTAGCTATTCAGACAGTCAGAGCTGATACCAATTTCTAGGTTTCGTCCGGAACGGCTTCTTTAAGCGACTTTTCAAATATTCCAACATCTGATGATCGTTTTTACTGTATTTTTAAGTTTTTGATTATTAACAAACATTTTAATATCTAAATCAGATAGCATTGTTATCCCTTGAATCGTTTTTGTGTGTTGTAAACAAACAAAAAACTCAAATTAATCCAGATTTCAAGACGCATAATCAAACCCTGTACATAGAGCGCCTACTTCATCCGATTTACATTCGGAACATTTTCACGCGTTTCGGGCTTTATCGTATGTTTAACATGGGACTGTTGAACCGTCCAAACACAGAAAATACAGGATTTTTTGTACGCGCGTGCGTCCAAATACAGAAAATGCAGGATTTTTGTACGCACGTGCATCCAGATACCGTAATATATTGTACGGTCACGTGTTGCAAATGAACGTTCGCGATTGGATAGATAAAATAGGTATAGAATAATTATTGATATTATGAACAATTTTTAAAAACTTGAAAAAATATCACATATCTAATCATAATCTTTTAAGAGCTAAAGGTAAATATAGTTTGCAGTGACCTACATTTCATTTAGATGTGCAAGTGATGTATAGTGTGTTTTTCTGACAGCGTGAACTTTCAATATTATTGAATGTAGTTATAAAAATTGGTAACTGTTTCCCTTTGGCAATTTACATAAATAAGATTTTACCACCTGTCAAGCTGACATATATTTTATTAATGTTACTACATGTATAATTTCAAATTTACGTACTTACATTCTGTAATGTCATAAACATAAATGTCATTATTACATAAGGCTGACACACATACACACAGTCTGTATTTTAATGAACTTACTGATTTAAGATCAAAGCTGATGTTAGGGTGAATACGAGTATAAAAGATTGTATGCTGAAATTGCATATTATGCCCCTATTTCAAGTGTAAAATTATGTTGCATGGTAGATTACCCGGATTACCCGGACGGTATTGCATGTTTTGCATACACTTGGAAGGAAAGGGAGACACTTTTTTGATGTTTGGAAACCTGTTATAAAATTGTTTCCTCAAAGCAGCAGTATATAAGCCACGCCATGAGAAAACCAACATAGTGCATTTGCGACCAGCATGGATCCAGACCAGCCTGCGCATCCGCGCAGTCTGGTCAGGATTCATGTTGTTCGCTTTTAAAGCCTATTGCAATTAGAGAAACCATCAGCGAACAGCGTGGATCCTAACCAGACTGCGCAGATGCGCAGGCTGGTCTGGATCCATGCTGGTCGCAAATGCACTATGTTGGTTTTCTCATGGTGCGGCTTATTTAATAAACCCACCAATAGAGTTAAAATCTCTTTGTGTCGTCCGTCTGTCAGTACGCTCGTCACGGAATATTTTATACAAAAGGCTGGACGCCACCGGGGGTATTAAATGCAATTTTGGCACATTTATAAATGGCGGCAGACTGAGGTAGTGAAGATCTAAAGACTTTGATATTAGTGTGCTGTTTTGAACATTTAAGATAATTCGGCTAAACAAATACTGATGTAACCGGTCACAAAGTGAGGACATTAAAACATGATTCAAGTTAATTCATCTGCAATTGTCTCTTTTTTATACTTAATTTTCATTATTACTTTAATTGCACGGCAGACAATGAAGTAAATATTACAAGAACGATAATAATGTTATTTTTCTTTACACTTCATTTTTCAATTGTAGTTATTTGATTTTACTCAAAATGGTCAGATGGTAAAGTAAAATACTTAAAGGTGAATTTTGCTGCTGCTTAGCATTTCATTACAAGTTAACAAACAGTATACTAATTATAAAGTATTTGTATAAAAACGTTACATTATACACTTGTACATATTCTCTTAGCTTCTAGTTTTTAAACTGATTTATATAACGGTATACCATATAGTTACTAAAACAAAACTTTGAAAAGCAACAGCCTGTTAGAATGATCAACTGATATAAGTTATGAATGATGGTAAATTAATCTGACAAGATACCTAGTCTTTTTATTTTAAGTTTTCGCTTACATTATTAATGAACACGTTTGATAGTTGTTGTTTTTTGCAGTGTTGCAATTATAAATATTTTCATTGACGGATATGTTGCTCCGTAAATGTATCTTTATATTGTGCATTTGCAGTAACCAAGAAATCAGGACCGAGAAGAGGCGATATACCTTGGCAATGGAATTATTCATTTAGGAGAAAATAAAACATTGAACTGATGCTGAATGAAATTAACAATGCAGTTAATAAATTGTGTTACAATAGAGTTTTGCTAAAGAAGACCAGATATTCATATTGTATCTGAAGAAGAAACGATGGATATTGGCATCAGTTACAAAATCGTAAAGAGTTTGTAACATACTTATTCTGTGTACTGACACTGAACTAAGTGTGCATGCATGAACACACAAACTCTTGGCTATATATTGTTAGTTATACTTTTAAGATTGAACTCGTATAATTTTCATGTATTTTCAACTGCTGTGTCAACGATAGAGATCGTATCTATTCTAACGTTAATAACTGTGTACAGATATCAGTGTTAGTATGTAAATAACTTTGTTGACATGTTAGTACAGAGAATCCAACGAAAGCCAGTCTGCTCTGCTGTAAAACATTGAATGTTATCAATGATGTGTACGATGAAAGGAGAAGTAGAGCTTTATTGAAAACTGATGCGAACAAAGAAACTGTATGAATGTCGAACGCTAGAGAGGACCACAACATGCACGTAATATTGGTTTCGATTAGAAACCACGACTTTAACAATACAATGTGCATGTTACAATGATTTATTTCTTATGTGCTGTTGCTATGTGAGCAAGCGAGGAATATAGTTTTAGCTTTGTTCATTCGTCTTTCCGCAGCCATATCTTAGTATAAGTTAGTCGCATCAAGTTCATATTTCATTTGCTCAGAACTCGGTTACGCTGCAAATATTTTTAAGACCAGACTTGTAACCATTTCATTGATTAACTACATTTGGTTTGTCTTCCCGTAACCATATCTTGGTAACGGTTGGTATTTGATGTGTTCATTTGTATTTACTCATATCTGCTACCTTGTATTTTTGTTAATGAAACGAGTATGAGCAGAGTTCCTTGCCGTATAATTAATTACATAACAGCAATTTTTGTCCTTCCCCGGCAATATCTTGGTAATGGTTGGTCACATTGAGGTGATATTTATAGTGGATGTTAGTATTTACTTCTGTATACTTCTCTGAAATTTCTTTTTTTAAAGTCAGATAAGTTTGACGAGAGATACTGCTCAGATAATGAATGACTACATTTCCCCTTTTGCAGCCATGTTATGGTACTAGTGAGTTTTCGGTATGAATGGTTGTATTTACTCATCTACATTTCTACAATATTTTCGAATATCGAATTAGTATGATCAGAGTTATTGTCTATTAATTAATAAAACGACTGCAATTTTTGTCCTTTTGTAGCGATATCTTTGTAACGATAAGTCACGTTTAGTTATTATATTGTGTGAATGCTCACAGCTGTTCACTACAAATCAAATGCTGATAAAATCAGCCTGTTACCAGAGTAACTGGCCCAGATTTGGTTAAAATGATCATATTGCTGATATTTTTGTCATAGCATTTGAGATGTAGCGGATGTTATTAATTAGTAATTAGTTATTAATTGCTTGCAAACGTACAAGTATGTTGGGGAATTCATTTAATTTGCTTGTTTATTATTTATTTGCACGTTTCTTATTCGTTTATTTCTATTTTATGTCTGAGACCCCGTGAGTAACCCCGCGTATAATCCCCGTAACTGGCATAATAGGAGTCGGAGAGCCATTACAATACGGCATCTAATGCATGCATACGTAAAAACTTGCATGCACATATTGTTATGTTAACAATTTCAACGATGTGTGATGTATCATAATATTTATTACTTTTGAAAATGTAATGGTAGCTAATTATAAATTATATTAAGTTTTTTAACTAGAGTTTACACATTTTCAACCAATTTATGAAAATCATTGTTTATTGTTGCGATATTTGTCAGTGTTTTCGTTTTAAGTATGAAACAAACGATGGAGTATTGAGATGTAGTACACAGTTAACTTCAAATTTTGATATATACATATCATATTTAAGCAATAAAGAAACAAAAGTTCTTTTAAAGTTACCTTTAACAAATGAATAAAAAAGAAAGTGTTTTTCCTGTATTTTTAAATCTATTCATAGCCATATCTCATCCAGTGTTTTATATTTATTAAAATCTATAAATATTTGGACGTGAATAGAAATAATTATGTTGTATTCTTTCCTTTTCGTTTTTGCATGAAGCACATAAATTATTACATACTTTATGTATGCGATACAGAATTGAGTTTGTTATTTCTTTTTAATTGAAATTTTCAACTTTCTTTTATTACTCGTAAGTTTTTGCAAAATCCACAGGATATATTTAATGTTTACTCATAAATAATAACATAATTATCGTAAGTAAAAATTACAGACTTTAACATTTCTTACGATGCTATGTCTGTATATATTAATTTTGTGTACTCCATTTAAATGAAATATAATTAACCTCAGTAGTTTAGAAATGTACTGATGTGGCAGTTGTTATTACTTTCATATGTGAATCTAACCACTATTTGCCTGCATTGAAATCCATGTGCAATAAAAAAGCCACGAACTTTCTCTGTGTACTTGTGCAGTTGTAATGTACAGTGTCAACGTGCCATAAATGTGGTACATTGTAAATAGATTTTTGTCTTTTTGTGTAGATGCAACATAATTTCTTGTCGCATTTTAGAACTTATTTTAAGAACAATGAGTGCATGCGCCAGAAGTCGATTACAGAACACATTGCAAATTAGAAAACAATTCTTATATTTTTTCACTATATGAAAGTATGTAACAAAACTAAAACAGAAGTATTATATTAAGATTATTCGAAAAAAGTAGCAATTATCAAGACAATTATTATTTTGGCATCTAAGGTGTTATTCCGTATCTGAACAAAATGTACATGTATTTGTTGACAGTTTACAAGTGAATACCTGAACAAAAATGAACATGCATTTGTTGACAGTTTACAGGCGTATACAGACATATGAAAGGCCGGTGCACACTGCTAATTGTTAAGTGCTGAATGTCGATTATTTAATGTCAAATGGCTACTTTAATGCTTATTGTCAAATATCAACTGTCAATTTGTTGTCTTCAAATGATAAATGTTAATTGCGAAAGGCAAACAGTGATTTTTTTTGTCTGTTTTATTAATATATCTGTGTCTCGTTCAAAACCATTCTAATTATGTACGAATAAACAGTCTTGGTTCCATGTTAGAATAAACAGTCTTGGTTCCATGTTAGAGTAAACAGTTTTGGTTTCATGTTTGCATGACCGATTGAACATGCTCTTGCTACAAACCAAATGTTATTTGTCTTCAGATAACTAGAATTACATTTATATATTTAAGAGATACAGATCCTAAACTGCTAAAGTTAAATAAAATGGCAATAATCATTTATCATTAAATATTAGATAGATAGCATTTAGCATAAAGTATATAACATATAGCTTTTTTTGTTTATCTTTAAGTATTCTACATTTAGCATTAAGTATTCGGCATTTAGCATTTGGAATTTAACATGCGTATCGTATGGAAGGCCGGTGTGCCATGCTGTTTTGCCAGATGCTAAATGCAAAATAGTAAGTGCTAAACGCTATCTGCCATATTCTTTATGTCAGA
The DNA here is from genome assembly GCF_021730395.1 of Mercenaria mercenaria. Lineage (NCBI taxonomy): Eukaryota > Metazoa > Mollusca > Bivalvia > Venerida > Veneridae > Mercenaria > Mercenaria mercenaria. The sequence continues at coordinate 38,588,595 of NC_069374.1, forward strand.
TATTAACTATCAGATGGTAATTGTCAAATAATAAATGCCAATTGTAAGTTGAAAAATGCTAAACAATGAATGCCAAATGCTTAATCAAATAAAGAGTTGAATATTTCAGTGTACTAATGCATCTTTAGACTAGTCATTTTAAACAGTTTCGTTCCAATGTTCCCAAAACCGGTACTTCACAAACTGTAAGAACAAGTAATTAAAAACTACATTCATAATTGTAAGAGATATAGATTATTTACTCATAAAATTAAAGACTTTAACGATAAGCATTTATCATTTAGCGATAAGCATTTGCTTTTTGACATTTAGCATTTGACATTATACATTAAGTATTTGGCATATTTTGTATGGAGCATTTAGCATTAAGTATATTAAAAATTTGCCTTTTAGTATGGTGGACCGGCTTTCCTTAGAACCGGCCTTCCACGTAGACATAAATAAAACATGTGAAGTTAAAAAAAATGACTGCGCTGACACTGTATCATCATCCATATCATCATACACAGGTATACGGCATGACATTAAGTCACGTTCTCTCTTGTTGCTTGCTGATGTTACATATCATTAATCCGATATATTCCATTGTTTACGCCATAAAATTACCATTGATTGGTATCTCACTTTATGAACATGTGTTATGTTACCAGTTTCCTTTTGTAGAGTTAAAATAATTGTCAATGTATACGCTGTCCAATAACTACAACTAAGTTGATAATATATTAAGACAATATTTATAATTCTAACTCTTATATTCATTCTTATTATTTTTAATTCTAACACGACCAGCAAATAACCTATATACACATAGGAGAAAATTACTCAACGGTTATTTTGCGATAACCCATGCGCGTGCAAGGTAGTGACGTCATCCTCTATGGTCCAGGTACGTAGCATGAAGTGTAGTTCAAGTCGTAAAAAGTAGTTACCATTTTTTCTAACACTGTTGGTACTAGTATGTCGTAATAGAGTTGAAATAACAAGTTCCCAAGTGTGAATTATCGTAGAATAAACCGAGTTTTTCGTTCTTATGCGAAACAATATATCACTCAGGCCTACGGCCTTACGCATAAGAACTCAAAACACGGGTTATTCTACACTAAGGAACTTATTATTTCTTAAATAACCGTTGATTGATTTTCTCCTATGTGTAAATAGGTTATTTGCTGGTCGTGTTAGAATTAAAAATAATAAGAATGAATATAACGAATGTCAAGAAGAAGAAAAATTTTAAAATCTATCAGATAAAGATAGAATTATCACAGTGGGAATATGTAAAACGTTGTTTTTTTCTCTTTTCTTTTAGTTTCTGGGTATTGAATGCTGACAGGACCTAGACCTAATGTTAGTCACATTGAAATCTCATTGTCTCGTAACAAAACAAAACAACGTGTGTAAAAACAGATTACATTGTTATAATTTTTCGTCTGGCCAGTAATTGCAGTTGTGTTTAGATGTGTTTAGATGAAATTATGAATGTAACATTTCACATATATCCTGTTGTGTGTGAGGCAGATATTTATTTACGTACATGCTATATTTGTATTGTTATCTAGTTAGCCATTATTACGGTTGTATTTTCAGATAGAACGCGTATACAGATATAATTCAAAAATACAATGTTTCCCAATTTGAATAGCAACTGTCTGTCCAGAAGAGACTGTCGGCTGTAAAAATTCCCTCCACGGAGTTAGACCCAGTGTTGTTATATTTTCTGGTCATTTGGGACCATGAAGTACATTCAGTTTTTTTATATATGAGAATTCTCATAAGTCAGTGCTAGGGGGGCGTCGCATATTTCATTGCCTCTTATGAACAGACGCCGTCAAGCCACGTCTGCTGTTATGTCGTTTGGTTTCGTTCTACGCCGCTTCTATAGGATATAATTGATTTGTATTCATTATCGTTGGAAATGATCGGATATGTATAAACATTTTTAAAAATTTACGAGACACATTCCTGCAATTTCTGTGTTTCCTTAGATTCGAGAATGTCAAAATCGATCATTTCTTCTTCCATAATATGTTACTATCAGGACCTTAATATGTTGGTGGCTATACTTAATGAAAACAAAATTATGATAAAGAATCTTCTCCCCGAGTGTAACACAGTATTGGAACATACCGCCATTTGTTGAATAAGTATTATTTTTCAGATATTAAATGTACGTTCCACTTTGTTATAAACTATAACCTTCATTATGAGAGTTTTGTGTGAATGAACGTTCAGAATTGATGAATGACTATATTACTTATACGAGTGCAAGGTATTATTGTGCATAATTATTTAATTTTGAAATTGAATTTTATGTGATTAAATGTAAATTGTATTGTGTTGCTTTTTTATCTACGATCAGACGCATGTGTTTGCGTTACATTAACTCAACACTGTAACGTCCATTGTTTCATAATAGTCCTCAAATAAGTCCAAGGTGACAGATCGAGTTTACAGCCGCATGTTTTCTGCATGTTTGATTGTTATTCAAGTGACCCTGGTTGCGGTTGCACAAAATGACACAACTATAAGCAAATTTTTGCAGAACATATGATTATAAAATAATAGTTTCATATCTTTATTGAAAAACGGTTTAAATCTTCGCAAAAGTGGTTATTCGGTATGAGAAAGCCATGACAGATTTTTTTCTACGATTTGTGAAACGCCTATAACAAACGTAGGGATCTTTTCCTGACCAGTCTATAACTCCACAATCCATCAAGGGATTTTAATAGTACAAATGTTTCCCATACTAAGATGATGTGTCCACAACTTTCAGACCCTTGGCTTAAGCGTTAGTGTCACACTTGGATGTCAAAGGTACACATGGTCTGTTTCCTGTCTAGTCCAGAACTAAGTCATCCATTGAGATATTAAAATATTACTTTGCACAATGTCCCCCATAATTAGACGACGGTGGGTCGTACACAAACTAAGAATGCTAGCTCAAAGGTCAAGGTCACATTTTGAGGTCAAATTTCAGTAGGGTTTTACTTCATGTTTCAAACGGATTCATAAATCTGTCAACCCTGAATATATTTTAATATTACTTCTCTCAAATGTATCCCATAATACATCAAGGAATTATAATATTTTTGGCACAAATATTCCCCATAATAAAACGGCTTGTCATGTACAATACCCTGACCCTTAACTCAAAGTTCAAGGTCAATCTCGGAGGTCAACAATCAGTGAGTTTTGCTTTTATCTGGTACATAACACTGTCATCCATCAAAGGATTTCAGTTCTATTTGGCAAAACATGTTCCCCATAATATGACGACATGTCGTGCGCCAGACATAGACCTCTAGCTCAAAGGTAAAGATCACACTTTAAAGTCAAAGGTCAGTAGTGTTTCTTTTTTCTTTACGGTCCATCAAAGAATTCATATACTGCTTGGCACAAATGTTTCACATAATGAGATTATGTGTTATGCCAGACGCCGTGCTCACAGGTCAAGGTCATACTCGGAAGTCAATAGTCAATATTGATTTTTTTTCCTGTCCAGCCTGTAAAATGTTTTATGTCACTTTTATTGTCCTGTCTGTAGCTTTTGTGTCATTCTCTACTAGTACAGACAGAGTGGTCTGACCAGAGGGACAGAGCGAGGGAAAGCCCACAAAGCAGACAGAGAGACTGACATGTCTGGCTAACAGCATTGCTCTTTGCGAATAGACAGTCTGGTTCTTTAACGTGCCCGCTATGAAGGACCGATACTAGCGAAGACACCTTTAAAGGGAAGAACCAGTACTGGTCTCTGGTAATATGGGAGACGTTCAAGAGTAACTCGGAAATTTCCAGTACCTGGACTAAGCATCGACAGGTATTAAAATATTGCATTATACAGTATACTGTAGTTGAGATAATCAGTCACCCGTAGGGGACTTTGTATTGCATTGCAATAATTTATTCACTTGTTTAGTATGCAATATTTATCATAATGTATCCGTTATAAGGTTTTCTCGTGGAATGACCCATATATCTAGTAATCTGGCCATTTTGCAAATTAGCAGAGCTGTTGCATTGAAATAACATTATCGCAACCCTATAATCACTTTTTGTTTTCAAGTAGATGACCTGACCTGTATAGACCCTGAAATTATGGTTTTGAACTGAGATAACATAACTGTATGGACCCCCCCCCACCCCTGGAATTACAGTTCTGCATTGAGATATAACGTACTTGTATGGACCCCTGGAATTACAGTTCTGCACTGAGATAACGTACTTGTATGGACCCCCTGGAATTACAGTTCTGCACTGAGATAACATACTTGTATGGTCCCCTGAAATAACGGCTTTGCACTGAGATAACATACTTGTATGGACTCCTGGAATTACAGTTCTACATTGAGATATTACGTACTTGTATGGATCCCTGGAATAACAGTTATGCATTGAGATAACATACTTGTATGGATCCCTGGAATTACAGTTCTGCATTGCGATAATATACTTGTATGGACCCCTGGAATTACAGTTCTGAATTGAGATAACATACTTGTATGGACCCGCTGTAATTACAGTTCTGCACTGAGATAACGTACTTGTATGGACCCCCTGGAATTACAGTTCTGCACTGAGATAACATACTTGTATGGTCCCCTGAAATAACGGCTTTGCACTGAGATAACATACTTGTATAGACCCTTGGAATTACAGGTCTTCATTGAGATATCACGTACTTGTATGGACCTCTGGATTTACAGTTCTGCATTGAGATAACATACTTGTATGGACCCGCTGGAATTACAGTTATGCATTGCGATAATATACCTGTATGGACCCCTGGAAATACAATTCTGCATTGAGATAACATGCTTGTTTGGACCCCTGGAATTACATTGAGATAACATAATTGTATGGACCCCTGGAATTACAGTTCTGCATTGAGATAACATACAAGTATGTTATCTCAATGCAGAACTGTAATTGGATCCCCTGTAGTTACAGTTAACATACTTGTATATACCCCCTGGAATTACAGTTCTGCATTGAGGTAACATACTTGTATAGACCCCCTGGAAGTACAGTTCTGCACAGAGATAAATACATGTATGGAACCCCTGGAATTACAGTTCTGCATTGAAATAATATTCTTGTGTGGACCCCCTGGATTTACAGTTCTGCACTGAGATAACATACTTGTATGGACCCCTGGAATATCGGTTTTGTATTGAGATAACATACTTGTATGAACCCTGCAATCACGGTTTTGCAATGAGATAACATACTTCTTTGGACCCCTGGAATTACGGTGTTGCACTAAGGTAACATACTTGCATGTACCACCCCTGAAATTACGGTTTTGCAAAAAGATAACATATTTGTATGGACCACCTGGAATTACGGTTTTGCACTGAGGTATTTGTACATGGACCACTGGAATGCGGTTCTGCACTAAAATAACATGCTTGTATGGACCCCTGGAATTACGGTTTTGCACTGAGATAGTGTACTTGTATGGACACCTGGAATTACGGTTCTGCACTGAGATAACATACTTGCATGGACCCTGTCAGCACAATTACAGTTTTGCAACGAGATAACATACTTGTATGGACCCTGAAATTACGGTTCTGCACTGAGGTAACATACATGTATGGATCCCTGATATTACGGTTTTCCACTAAGATAACACACATGTATGGACTCCAGGAATTACGGTTCTGCACCGATATAACGTACATATATGGACTCCTGCAAAATCGATTCTGCACTCTCTCTGTGAGCGTGTGTGGTGTGTGTGTGTGTGTGCGTGCGCGCGTGCGTGCGTGCGTGCGTGTGTGTGTTCGGGTTTAACGTATTTTTTCAATAATAATTTTTCAGTCATATAAACGACGGGATTCTGCACTAAGATAACATACTTGTATGGACCTTAGGAATTACGGGTTTGCACTGAGATAACAAACTTGTATGGATCCTTTGCACTGAGATAATTTATTTATATGGACACCTAGAATTACAGTTCTGCATGGACATAACACACTTTTATGGACCATTTGGAATTACGGGTTTTGCATTGAGATATAACGTACTTGTATTGATCCCCGAAATTACAGTTCTGCATTGAGATTGCATTCTTGTATGGACCTTTGGAATTACAGTTTTGCACTGAAATAACATACTTGTATGGGCCCCTGGAATTACGGGTTTGCACTGAGATAACATACTTGTATGGACCCTTGAATTACGGTTTTGCACTGAGGTAACATACTTTTATTGATCCTGGAGTACCGGGTTTGCACTGAGATAACATACTTGTATGGACCCTTGCATTACAGTTTTTCACTGAGGTAACATACTTTTATTGATCCTTGAGTTACGGGTTTGCACTGAGATAACATACTTGTATGGACCCTTGAATTACGGTTTTGCACTGAGGTAACATACTTTTATTGATCCCTGGAGTTACGGGTTTGCACTGCATTAACATACTTGTATGGACTCCTGGAATACCGAATTGCAATTAGATTGCCCCTTTGTGCATTGTTTCGTCACTGGCGGGTACCTTGGTAGAACCACCGACCTTCAATAGCCAGCTGAATGACTTTCTCAAATGAAGAATTCAACAAACTTTTCTACTTGTAGGATTTAAATGTATTGTCTAATGTTATTCTGTCTGATAACATAGTATGTTCTATTATTACATACACGTTTCTATACCCCGTTAAGTTACACTGGTACCGGAAACGTCAATATTTTTCCATACACTGACGCCTGAATTTTATATCGGGTGCGTGACGTAATTCAGTGTTTGTTCTTGCACTATTTTTTCTATTTAGTTCAGTATTGTCAATCCTATTCAGGCTATTGAACAAATTTATGATATTTACATTATATTTATACGTGTAGACGTGTATGTAATAAAAAGGTTATTATCTTTGCATCGGGAAATATGCACTCGTTCTTCTGCGGAAGAATATTGCGCTCCTAAAGTCGCGCAATATTTCCGCTGAGAACTCGTGCATATTTCCCGATACAAAGCTAATAACCTATAATTACATCAATTTAAAGTTTTCCTTCCTCAGTATTTTTTGTATTCGAACTAGTGTGTTTTGATTTAATTGATGGTTAGCAAATTTAGGTTGTGTTTGATGCGATGCAAACTATTAGTTTTCTAAAGAAAGCTTTGATGTATTTTTAAATACTTTTTTCTGTAGTTGGTAATAATCTATGGTTTTGAGGAAATATATGTGGCTTTTATATCTGCTGCAGAGTTTGACTGAGGTATCCTGCACCTCATTTTCTGTAGTGGGTGCTCAGAGAACTAAATTGTTCTTCATATCAAATATTATCATGTATTTGTGTTTTGGTACAGCAAAATGTGGTAGGCTAGCTTTATGATATATCACAAAATGATAACAGCCAAGTCGTGACTGAAAAATTTATGGTACAAATTCAATCGTGTATATGCATATATAATTAAGATATGTGAGTTTCATAAGCTTGTGGTTTACCATGTGAACACTCATATATAGTTACAACTTAACCATTTAATGTAATATTTATCTTCGTTGAATCTATGTCAGATGCAAATGGCTTTCCGAAGGGGAAATTGCAAGCAAAGGAAATGGCAAGCACATCAAATGAAAGGGTATGTATTTGTGTTACATTACTTACATACTCATTACATTTATTGTTTAAATAGGCAATACAAAATTGTACCGCTGCCGCATTCACAGTAGTAGTATTTTTATTTCGTATCGATACTAAACAGTACACACTAAGCTCCCGCCATTAATAATTTTCGGCTATATCTAAAATATTATTTTATGTAATTTACTATTAGTAATTCGTGCTGAACCAGGTTATTTCTAGATTTGCATGGAAATAACCTGTGTAAAATAAAATAACTTTGCGATTTATTCCAACAATAATTTAAAGATGAATTGAATTTTTCTTTAGTAAATACCATCTTTTTCATAAAACAAGGACGGGTAAACATATCTACGACCTATTTGAAAATGACGCTGAAAAGGGAATACATATGGACCAACGATGATACTCACACTTTTTTTGTACAAAATAGCAATTACAGAATAGGAAAGGGTAGGACGGGTTAAACTGGCCTAATCTACTCTATATCTATAGCAGTCTTTGGACATATTCCTTCTACTTCTCTGTACAGCGTTCTAAACATTTTAGAGTATTTTTTAATTGTTGTCAAAAGAATAAAAAATTGTTCTACGCTGGTATCAAACACTATTGTCCATAGTATATAGGAACCAAGACCTACTTACATGTTATGTTATAGAAACAGAAAGTAATATTATTAAAGGTTCTCAACAAGATAATGTTTAACAGTCATTTCTAACATTTCAGGTCACATGTTTTAACCTGATATATTAAAAAAAGTTGATTGATTTTGCGACAGTAATATAATGTGTTTAAATTAAGATTTGCAGACAAGAAATCCCCTGGCTAAGTTCATTGACATGATGATTTATATTTGAACATGTATATTGTATAGAAGGATAATAGACCTGGTTAGGTAAAGTAACATGTATATTGTATAGAAGGATAATAGACCTGGTTAAGTACAAGACTAAGGTATCATGTATATTGTATAGAAGGATAATAAACCTGGTTAGGTAGATCAACAAGACTAAGGTAACATGTATATTGTGTAGAAAGATAATAGACCTGGTTAGGTACAAGACTAAAATATCATGTATATTGTATAGAAGGATAATAGACCTGGTTAGGTACAAGACTAATGTATCATGTATATTGTATAGAAGGATAATAGACCTGGTTAAGTACAAGACTAAGGTAACATGTATATTGTATAGAAGGATAATAGACCTGGTTAGGTACAAGACTAAGGTAACATGTATATTGTATAGAAGGATAATAGACCTGGTTAGGTACAAGACTAAGGTAACATGTATATTGTATAAAAGGATAATAGATCTGGTTCGGTACAAGACTAAGGTAACATGTATATTGTATAGAAGGATAATAGACCTGGTTCGGTACAAGACTAAGGTAACATGTATATTGTATTGAAGGATAATAGACCTGGTTAGGTACAAGACTAAGGTTACATGTATATTGTATTGAAGTATTGAAGGATAATAGACCTGGCTAGGTACAAGACTAAGGTAACATGTATATTGTATTGAAGGATAATTAAACTGGTTAGGTACAAGACTAAGGTAACATGTATATTGTATTGAAGGATAATAGACCTGGTTCGGTACAAGACTAAGGTAACATGTATATTGTATTGAAGGATAATTAAACTGGTTAGGTACAAGACTAAGGCAACATGTATATTGTATTGAAGGATAATAGACCTGGTTAGGTACAAGACTAAGGTAACATTTATATTGTATAGAAGGATAATAGACCTGGTTCGGTACAAGACTAAGGTAACATGTATATGGTATTGAAGGATAATAGACCTGGTTCGGTACAAGACTAAGGTAACATGTATATTGTATTGAAGGATAATAGACCTGGTTAGGTACAAGACTAAGGTAACATGTATATTGTATAGAAGAATAATAGACCTGGTTCTGTACAACACTAAGGTAACATGTATATTGTATAGAAGGATAATAGACCTGGTTCGGTACAAGACTAAGGTAACATGTATATTGTATAGAAGGATAATAGACCTGGTTCGGTACAAGACTAAGGTAACATGTATATTGTATAGAAGGATAATAGACCTGGTTCGGTACAAGACTAAGGTAACATGTATATTGTATTGAAGGATAATAGACCTGGTTAGGTACAAGACTAAGGTAACATGTATATTGTATTGAAGGATAATAGACCTGGTTAGGTACAAGACTAAGGTAACATGTATATTGTATAGAAGAATAATAGACCTGGTTCGGTACAACACTAAGGTAACATGTATATTGTATAGAAGGATAATAGACCTGGTTCGGTACAAGACTAAGGTAACATGTATATTGTATAGAAGGATAATAGACCTGGTTCGGTACAAGACTAAGGTAACATGTATATTGTATAGAAGGATAATAAACCTGGTTCGGTACAAGACTAATCTATCATGTATATTGTATAGAAGGATAATAGACCTGGTTAGGTACAAGACTAATGTATCATGCATATTGTATAGAAGGATAATAAACCTGGTTAGGTAGATCTACAAGACTAATGTATCATGTATATTGTATAGAAGGATAATAGACCTGGTTAAGTACAAGACTGGGGTAACATGTATATTGTATAGAAGGATAAAAGACCTGGTTAGGTACAAGACTAATGTATCATGTCAATATTTACATTCTGTCTATTTAGTTCATCAGAAATAATGACGTTCATAATGTATGAACCGCGAGGTGCCGCTGTTTTCAAGAATAGCCCAAGAACAGATTATGATCGGAAAACTAACCATGAACCGCTGTTGCAATTCATGGATTTCTCGGTCATATCGCATGCACTCGGCAAAAAAGATAAATAAATTTCTTAATAAACAAAGTCTTGCATAATACTGACATGCCACAAGTGTACATACATACTGTTAATGGGGAACTCGATTATCTGTCAAGAATAAACTATTATCTACACAAATTATTTATGTGTTTCTAACTTTTCATAGTAAGACGTCAACTGATTCAACTGTCTAATAATAATAACAATAATAATAATAGCAATAATAATAAAACTATGGGGCGTTAAAGGTTTTGCACATTTCATTAGCTCTTAGGAACAGACTCGGTAAAACAGAACTTGTCATCATCTTGCTTTGTCGCGCTCTGTGCTTCTAAATGGTCATCTTAAAGATTTTATTCCATTTACCAAGCGAACATATTTGAACAAGTCAATCGTGCTGAGTCTATTTAAAATACATACATTTCCAGAACAATATGTTACAAAAAAATAACAATACATCCCACAGCAACTAGAACTGTCGGCTTGTCGGCAGACCAAGTAATACCCCCGTATCTATCTATACCTGTGCACTCAATGGATTACATCCATTCATCTCTTCATAAGTTATTGAGTAATTGAACGGACAATGATGTTTTCCTGAATTTTAAACTTGAAAAGTACGTAACTAATCCAAAGATGAATTGATTGCAAGTGTAACTCGTACTTTTCCTGTATTTCATTTTCATATACCTGTGTATGCAAAATGAATTAAATCCAATGGACAACCAAATTTGAAAATGAAAAGGGACCGCAAATCTTCCAAAAATTGGTGGATTGTATCCAGAATGGAACACACGCGTCGGCGACTTAAGTATCCCTATCCTAAACTTTGTTTACGTGATATAATGAATTCAACAATTGAATGAACAGTTCGAAAATGCAAACTTTTTCTTATACTACTTAGTTACAAGATTGATAAACGTTCTGATTTATATATTATATTTATATATCTTAACCTTTAATAAACATAAATTTCTTCACTTGTCAAATTGTTAATTGATCAGTTGCAGACATCAGAGAAATATCGTTTCATTTTTTTAGGTAGTGACAAGACCTCTTTAAAAGTTCATTGCAAAATATAGATATGAGGAGGCCATCCTCGAAACCAAAATAAGAAAAATATGATGCTGATTTTATTCATAAACTTCTTACATTCTTTCTATTCCGTCTATAACCGGGGAGTGAGGAATTCAGTACATTCCTCAAACGAACTCTTTAAAATACTGTGGTAGTCATTTTCAGACGATACATGGCATGGTGCAAATACTTTTCCATTGGAAATACAAAACACATTGAATGATAAGCATCTAACGTATTAACGAAGAAGTTTCACCATACATGCCGTTCTGAGGGAAAAACATTCATTTTGACATGCAGCTTTCGAGGTACATCAACAGAAATTTCAAATTTATTTTTATATGTCTTCATTGCTCCAGTAAAACATGTTTTTTTTTTGTTTTGTTTTTTTTAGATTAAGGAAATTTAAGGAAAACACTCTGCTTATACTTTATAACTGATGTGTTGCGCACGCACGTGCATACTTTGTAGACCTATTTTGCACACGCAAAACTTACATAATTTATTAATACTGTTATGTAAAATACACAGGGTAATAGTATAATTAACTAAACACCACAGACATAATGGCTTTTTAAACGACATGAACATGCTTTAATACATGTACCTTAAGTGAAAGCCTGTTTGAAGTATATTAATGTGTAGTATACAAGAAAATATACATAAATTTACAATGTATGAATACGGTTTCAGCTGTCGAAAACCTTGTTACTACCTTGGGGGTGTTTCTTAGCGTGCATCCGGTGTAATTTTAACGACGTTTTATTGATATGAATTCACGAGTAATAATTATTATGGCTTTCCTCATATTGACCATCGTGGACATTACCTGAAATTGCATTAAGCATATATTGACATGAGCGTGTAAGGTGAACATGGCATTCGTATCATGTGTTTATTTCATGCAATTTAATTGTTTCTAAACTGTATTTCAAATTTTCTTCTTTTCTGGATACAAAACGAGAATGTTTAATCGAAAGAATAAGGCCGAAATTCCTACGGATTTTTCTTCATATAACTTTGGATGTAGGCTCTCAAAATACATCACATATTTACAGGTACACATTGCTATCTTTATTGAAAAAATGCTTTGTTGACATTCTGATAGCAGATTTTTCATTATCATTATCATCATTATTATCAATATTATTATTAGTGTAATTATTATTATAAACATGATCAACATCTTCTGCTTCATCGTCATCATTACTAACAACAGCAAAGTCATTCTCTGATCGTCATCATGATGATCATCATCAACACCATAAAAATAATTATCCAAAACATGTACATTTTTTCTTATTCTTTCTTAGTCTTGTTCTTCTTCATATTAATATCATATTTAATGTTTACTAAAGTCTGCCCCACCTAATTTTGGACCTCCGATAATTTATTTATACTGTATGTAAAATTGTCAAAAATGACATCGTTAATACCAGAAGGTTAATATCTCTAGGCACCTTTTTTATTTTTTTGAAAAAAAAATATAAAAAGAAGTTAAAAATCAAGATTTTATGCTTTTCCCCATAGACTTGCCTTGTAAAATGACGTGACGTCCATTTCAAGATGGCGGCGTCCATACAAACGTCATTTGGGGGTTAGCTCACAGTTGGCGACGTCTGATCTATGTATTGTTGAATAACAGACACGGAAAATTAAAACAAACTTTGTCTAAAACTTGTAGGATTTACTTGCATGGAGGACCCAGAATCAATACGAAACATTTACTTCTGTTCTATTGCTTAAGATAAAAGTAGCATGTTCAAGCGCGTTAATTACTTTCATTTTCAATGGTATGAAACACGCGTGTTTTTCACCGCCAAAAAGAACGTATGCGAAACATTTACTTCTAGTTCTATTGCAAAGAATGGGTATGATGGGGGCAGTAGATAGCTACATTGAAAATTCCGCCAAAAAACGCGTTGACGTGTTTACGTTAAAAGTGATTTGTGGCAATTCAAACTTCGTAGATACTCAGTGGAAAATTTCGTAATTGCAGGAAACTTTACCATACTGGTAATAACTATATCAAATACATCTACCCATTTCATTAAAAATAAATAAACTCTGGCAAAAATGACGGCATTATCACTTGCCACACCTTGTAACTAATGCAAAACATAGACAGAATATCAGTGCGGTCATGTATAAGCCGAAATATAGTCACATGCCAAATGGATTTTCATTGTATATATCATACGGAGTCTCATGAAGCTTCAGAACTTATTTTGACCAAATGCTTTTAACAGCGATACAGTTGTTGGTTTTCGTGTTGTTGTTTTTTACGCTTGGTTCTACGTCACACCGACACAATTTGGGTCATGATTCCAGCTTTTGATGGCGGAATAACCTAGGGTGCCCCACCTGGCATTATTTCATCAAGTACGAGAACCTAAGTGGATCTACAGACCTTCTGGAAGCCAGCTTGATTGCTTCCTAACATGAAAGAATTCTACACCTTAAGGGACGTTTCGAACCTACGGCGTTTAGGGGCAAGTGATTCGAAGTAAGCGGCCTCAATCACATGGCCGAGAAGCCCCTTTAACGGCGGTCAATTAAAGCACAATGTACAATCCAATGTCCCAAAACTGTTAAGATTCTAATTTAAAGGCAAATAAATCTCACCTTTGAATACGCTTAATACAAATAAAGCAACAAATAGGTTAAAACTTAAATTCCCATTAGATTTGACACTGATCTTGTGTTGATAAATTATATGAATATGACCATTTCACCAATAAATTAGTTATATATTGATGTTTAACGCAAATATTACAAACTATATTAATTTATTTTGTCGTTTTATTTATAAGACAACCTTTTTTATTTAAAAGTAAATTTTTATGCGACTACATGCGTCGTTTGAAATATCTGATGATTTTTTTAAAGTTTAATTTTTGTGAGATAGATTCAACAACTATTTATACAGAACATTTTGTATTATTCTTGAACTTTCTATGTGATATTTATTTGTCCAATTGTATAACACGAGTCGGTGTAAACATGAATTAAATGTGAGCCAACGTATATCCTTTGGTGATCTTTGACAGTCCTTAATAATTTCGGGTATTCTAACCAACATTCATCTACACTTTACAGGTAAGAAGTCAAAATTTCGAATAAATAGATATAACGCACCTTCCGTAACAAGGTTGTTTGTTTTTGTCGGTGACAGAAAAATCCCTTTTTTTACACGATTTCTTTTAAATTAGAAGTATCGATATGTAATAAAGGAGACATTTTTTTGTCTCAGATTTAGGTCTGGGCTCAAACGTAAAGCAACCCGATCCCTACCTTTGACTTAAATTTTATACACGTAGTCAGACTGTCATAGTCGACGGCTATTTTACCTTACCCTCTTTAAATTCGGGACTCGGTTAGCTTCAATAATTACTTAATTAATTGTCATTGGGGTAGCTCTCACATATCGTGCCGCCTATGTACTTGATCGATCGGGATATTTAGTGACGTCATATATTCACGGTGTGTATGCATATCGGATTCCTCTCTCATTTTGACAGCGACAGCAAAAGGTTAGTGAAACATGAACGAAAGTGAAAGTAGGTTAGTAGTTATCTCAAGTTTGCTAATTTATGTATAAAGTCGTTCGTACATCGTGAGAAGACTACATTGGTATATATGTTACACGTAATTACAACACGCGATGCAACGTGTTAAAAAGTTATTGAATGAATAAGTTGTTGTGTTTGTAAAAACACGTAGTCAGGCCATCTGAAATCATGAAATATTACCATTAAATGACAAATAGGGATTATAACTTAGTCATGAAATGCTGCAAACAAGCTAGATCTATATGACCAAATGAATTACAAAAAAGTGACGTTCACGTGTGCATTATATCCAGAAAACGCATTCTGAAAGTGTACGTACGTTTATCGGTTCAATAACATAACTGTACGCATAAAATATGGTTTGCTGTGGGAGATAAACTGCGAAAAACAGTTATAGGATTAACAAAAATATTATTTACGTTCTATTAAATTTTTTACCGTTTTAAATACTGACGTAGACTTTATAAAAACTATTTTTATGCCCCCCTTTGAAAAAGGAGGGGTATATTGTTTTGCAGATGTCGGTCGGTCGGTCGGTCGGTTTGTCGGTCGGTCGGTCGGTCGGAATGTAGACTTATCCGTTTCCGGATGATAACTCAAGAATGCTTGGGCGTAGGATCTTGAAAGTTGATAGGGAGGTTGGTCATCACCAGCAGATGACCCCTATTGATTTTGAGGTCTGTATGTCAAAGGCCAAGGTCACAGTGACCCTGAATAGTAAAACGGTTTCCAGGCAATAACTCAAGAACGCTTGGGCCTAGTGTCAGGAAAATTGATAGTTAGGTTGGCCATGACCAGCATATGACCCCTATTGATTTTGAGGTCATTAGGTCAAAGGTCAAGGTCACATTGGCCAGGAACAGTTGGTAATGACCAGAGGTTGGTAATGACCAGCAGATGACCCCTATTGATTTTGAGGTCAGTATGTTAAAGGTCAAGGTCACAGTGACCGTGAACAGTAAAACAGTTTCCGGATGATAACTCAAGAACGCTTAGGCCTAGGGTCACGAAAGTTGATAGGGAGGTTGGTCATGACCAGCAGTTGACCTCTATTGATTTTGAGGTCAGTATGTCAAAGGTCAAGGTCACAGTGACCAGGAACAGTAAAATGGTTTCCAGGCAATAACTCAAGAATGCTTGGGCCTAGTGTCAGGAAAATTGATAGTTAGGTTGGCCATGACCAGCAGATGACCCCTATTGATTTTGAGGTCATTAGATCAAAGGTCAAGGTCACATTGGCCAGGAACAGTTAAATGGTTTCTGATCTTCTTGTCCAAAACCATAGGGCCTAGGGCTTTGATATTTGGTATGTAGCAAAATATAGTGGTCTTCTACCAAGATTGTTCAGATTATTTCCCTGGGGTCAAATATGGCCCCACCCCTAGGGTCACATGGTTTATATAGACTTACATAGGAAAAAACTTTGAAAAACCTCTTGTCCAAAACCACAGGGCCTAGGGCTTTGATATTTTGTATATGACATCATCTAGTGATCCTCTACTTAGATTATTCCCCTAGGGTCAAATATGGCTCCGCCCTGGGGGTCACATGGTTTACATATACTCATGTAGGGAAAAACTTTGAAAATCTTCTTGTCCAAACCACAAAGTCTAAGGATTTGGTATTTTGTAATGTAGCATCATTTAGTGGTTCTCTACCAAGTTTGTTCAAGTTATCCCTCTCGGGTCAAATATGGTCCTGCCTCAGAGGTCAAATGGTTCATATAGACCTTAGAATCTTCATGTCCATAACTTTTATCATTCAAATTTGGACCACATGTATAGTTTTGAGTGGCAAGATGAACCTTGACATGAGTTGACCTTGATCTTGACCTAGTGACCTACTTTCACATTTCTGTACCTACAGCCTTCAAATTTGGACCACATGCATAGGTTTGTGTACTGAAAAAAACTTTGACCTTGTTATTGACCTAGTGACCTACTTTCACATTTTTGAAGGTACAGGCTTCAAATTTGGACTACATGCATAGTTTTTTGTTCCAAAATAAAATTTGACCTTGATTTTGACCTAGTGACCTACTTTCACATTTCTCAAGCTACAGCCTTCAAATTTGAATCACAAGCGTAGTTTTGTGTACTGAAATGAACTTTGATCTTGAGATTGACCTAGTGACCTACTTTCACATTTCTGAAGGTATAGGCTTCAAATTTGGACCACTTGCATAGTTTTGTGTTCCGAAATAAAATTTGACCTTGATTTTGACCCAGTGACCTACTTTCACATTTCTCAAGCTACAGCCTTTAAATTTGAACCACATGCATAGTTTTGTGTACCGAAATGAACTTTGATCTTGAGATTGACCTAGTGACCGACTTTCACATTTTTGAAGATACAGGCTTCAAATTTGGACTGCATGCATATTTTTGTGTTCTGAATTGAAATTTTACATTGATTTTTATCTATTACCTACTTTCACATTTCTCAAGCTACAGCCTCCAAATTTGAAGCACACGCATAGTTTTGTCTACCAAAATTAACTTTACCTTGAAATTGATCTAGTGACCTGCTTTCACATTTCTCAAGCCACCGCTTTCAAATTTGGACCACATACACATTGTTTTGTACCTAAATGAAATTTGACCTTGATTTTGACCTTGAGCTAGTCTTGAAATTTGGAACATTCAAAAATGGCTCAGTGGATGGCGCCAAGATCAACTGTAATCTCTTGTTAGGTTAATAGGTTAAAGGTCAAGGTCAGATAAAACCAGAATGGTAGAACTTTTGTTTACAGTGAGCATATAAGTTCTGTTCCTTGTGCAATTACTGAATGCATCAAGGGGGGCATTTCGTGTTCGACGAGCTCTTGTTTATACTAGAATTGACCTCTAGCTTCCGTACTTCTTCGAGCTTGACAGCCAAGAAAAGTTTTGTTTTTGATTATTTTGGTCCACTTTTGCCCATTGTCCTGACATTTAGGACAAGGATATCATGAGCATTACGTGTAACACTGATATAAAATCTTTATAAAATTGCGCGGTCTGCAAACAGGAACTAATCTGAATATAGTAAGTGATGTGTATTTTTCCGGTTGTTTCAATTAATTGATGAATCTGTAGTAGCTTGGCTAGTTTATAGATAAAATTACTTTCTGTTCACAATTTGTCAAATATACAGAAAGTTTTATAGAATCAATTCTTTTTAATTACCTCCCTTTATGGGTCTGATCGTACGAGTTCTGTACAGTATTGAAAGTATTACATTTCTAATTATGTAATTTATATACATATCATCTATCTGGAGAGCTGCTTCATCTGTTTTGATAACATGAAGTAGTTTTCAATCCTGGTTTCCAATCATTGAAAGATAAAGGTAAAAAAATAAGCATAACTGTAAAATAAATTAACGTAATTTTGCTTTAGACTTCTATGCGCATTGAAAAGGCTGCATTATTCAGAAGAGCATTAGTGCCAGCTGCGTGTTATTTTATGAAGTATGTTACTCGAAAATTCGACTTAGTAATTAAATAATTTAGTACAGGGGCCAATAATGTCTACCATACACCCCTCCCTAGACTTTTTTTCATAGGTACCAAATTATTCGGCAAGACCAACTCTTTTGAAATAAAAAGTGTTCCCATGAAAAAAACTCTTTTGAACTATATATGATTTCACTGTTTTTTTTTGTTTTTGTTTTTTTTTTTGGAAAGGACAACCATATAGATGATAATCAGTCATATCTTGGTCAGTTTTGGTGATAAAACAATAGAAAATGGTGTCAAAATGGAGCTAAGACATTGGCCTTAAAATAACAGCATTTTTATGTTAATTAACTAATTAACATATTCATGAATATTAATGAGAATGTTACAAAATGACAAAATTTTGTTAGAAAATAACATTTTCTAAGTTTCAAATTAATTTAAATGTACCAATCAGTTTTGATCTGGTCTTAAGGTCTTTCAGTGTTTTCTAATATATTATTTTATTACTCTTATGTTTTCTACTCAAAACTGAGTATGCTTAACTAATTTGCATAAAATGAACCAGTATCACAAACAACGAATAAAATTCTGAGACCACTAAAACTTAATAAAATGATATAATTAATTGTTATCAATGAAATAACAACTTTTATGTGATCTGTAATGTTCGCAGATATAGGGCTAAGACTTGCTTGAAGGAGGAATAATAATGTAACATACATTACACATGTTACGTTACCATTTCAACAACCTTGTTGAATTGCATCAATTATTTAGAAAATATTCCAGGGACATAATTAATGATACTTATTTTGTCTTTGATCAGTTTTCTTATTACTTGTTCATTACGTGTTTTTTTTCACGGGATCAACATTGTAAAATAAACCCGTTATCACAACACAATAAATTTTGAACAAAATTAAAAAAATGAAGCATAATTGTTGTCATGATAACTGTTTATGTATCTGTTATGTCGCAAGTTTTCTTCTGTTTTTTTTTCTCAGAAATTGCCTAAAATATATATTGCACCATCCATGTAACTATAATTTTAGATGGAATTCCAATTAAACACACAATAATGTCAATCTGTGCATTCATATGACCATACAGCTAATATGTGCAGTCTTCAAGTGAGTAAAAATCAAGATTTATAAAAGGTATTTTTTAAATTTTAGAAATAGTAGCGTTATAAAAACATATACAAACCCAACCCAGTTAGCTCAGTAGGAAGAATCACAGGGTCTCCGAGTCAGACATTTGGATGAGGCCTTTGTTCTCAATGACGATTCAATAAAACATCGTGTCTGAAGTCAATAGACTTACACCTGTTTAATACGGAGAACTTAGCACTTATTTGTAGAGAACTGAGTAGTTCCGGTACAGAATCCAGGGACACTAGTTAGGTTAACTGCACAACATAACATGACTGAATTTCTGTTGCAAAGTGGTGCTAAACCAAAACTAACGAACAAAAGAAAATACGCAGCTATTTAAAGTAAGAACTTTAGATTTAAAATTTTTACAAGGTTGACAAAACTGTTATCTTTTAGTGATACCAAATCAAGATATAAGAAATTTATAAAACTTGATAGATATGAATGAAAGAAGACTAGTGTAGTCATTTTGAAACATTTACAAGAATGACAGAATGTATAAAATATTTTTTAATATTTCAAATTGTACAGACAAGGCCTAAATTGTACTATGTGGTGGAATATTCCTGGATATACTGGAACATTAAGAGAAGCACTAAGAGAAACTGTGCATCAATCATAACAAATAACGTTTGAATATCAATTAAATTACGTACCAAAGGCTATAAAAAGGTATGTCTTTGTCAAAAGTTCAATCTGTAGCAAGAGACTCGAGAGCATGATACAAATTGCCTCAGAATCAAAGTGTAATCAAATGACATTCATAAAAGATAAAGTGATTTTTGGAGAGTTTATGATCTTCTTATGTCAGTTGCTTTCCATTTTATAAATAATGTTATAAAGCAACACATAATTCATAACAGCTAACCAACAAGAGAGCAAATATGCTATATTAGGTAACATTAAAGTGAAAATATCGTCACATCTTAATCAAGACGTGCAGAATGTGATTCTTGTAACACTGCTGCCTCATATTGTGTGCAGGTCATATTTTTCAGACATTTCATCTGATTTTAGATTCAGATTTTAACTGATCCATTCAATTTTACAATAACAGAACACTGTTTAAGATAGTGCTAGGGGCGTGAGGGCAGTTTCACATTTCATTACATCCAATGAACAGACACAAATCAATTCAGCTATTGTTTTGCTTGGTTGTGTTGTTATGCTTCCAAAGGATCATCTTTAAAAAAATATTTGCTATCACAAAAACGGTCTTTTAGTGTGATGGTTGTAAAAAGTCTCCTCGTACTCGGATTCAGTATTGTTATATATTCTGATCCTTTTGGATCATGTTTACTAAAACAGAATTCCTCTTAAGCCAGTACTAGGGGGACGTAAGGTGTATTTCACACTTCTTTACCTCTCATAAACAGACTTGATCCAACTGAGTTTGCTATTTATTTGCTTGGTTGCATTCTTTTCTTTGCTTCCAAGGGATCTTCTTAAGGATAACATGGTGTAATAGGCCTCAATTTCACCAAAAGCGTACATACAACTTTATAATGTAAGCTTTAAAAAGGTCAAACGATAGAATTAAGGTGCATATGGACAAGTTTTATAGTGAGAGAAGTTCTCAAAAATTTCCTATAGGTTACCTCCCCTTATAATTTTGGTTTTCATGAGTTATCTCCCCTGAAAACTAGAAAAAAAATGATTTTCTCCTTTTCCCTACGGTGAATTTTAGATTTCTTTTTGACATTTGTATCAGAATCATACAATGCAGCTTTCTACCGCAAAATTTTCTCGAAACAAAAGTTCAGATTCTCATAATCAAAGAATTTATATTTTCCCATAGGCATCAATGTTAACTTCAATACCGATTATCTCCCCAAAAAATGATAAAATTTGAAAAATCTCTCGGTGAAAGTTTTTAATTTTGAATGCCTTTAAAGTGATCAAATTTCATTTAAATATTACCATCCAGTTACAAGATATGAAATATGGCTATTACACCATGTTATCCTTAAAAGTCTATTGCCAAATGTTTTTAGCAACTCAAAGGTGTCGTTCAGATGGCACTCATTATCTTCCTAGAAGTTTTGAATAGCATTAAGTATTTGTTTTCTTAACTTAATTTTGGTTTTTAAACACTTAATATTGTTAACATTCTTGACAGCTTTTTGCAATTTCATAAGTTTAAATCTAAAGATTACTTAAAGTACCTGAATATTTCATTTAGTTTTTTTTAGTTTTTGTTCAGTGCTGCTTTTCAACAGTGAATATTTTATTAATAAGCCCATAAATATCTCAATACAATACATGTGTATCTGAAATTTAAAAACAAAGTGATTTATTTCTCACGTAAATAACTGTAAGGATACACTTCACAATCACACAAAACAAAGATAAATATCCATTAAAAACACATTTTCCATGAAAGGCAGCCCCAAATTTTAACCCTATTATCAGTGTATGAATGTTAGCAGGGATATGTACATAATTCATATATACAGAATATATACATAAAAATACATAATCGATGTAAAATGTAATTATTGACAACAATATTGAAACCATCAAATAAAAGAACAACATAATTAAGAAACTGATATAAGTATAATCAAACTGATAGATGCATTAATTCAAAATGAAAAAAAAAAAACAGCATTGAATGTGTAATGAATGTTTCGGATGATTTCTTGGTTGATAAAAGTAAAGAAAGAATGTTAGAGTTATTACTTTAAAGTTTTAACAAAATAATGATATCATAATATTGAAAACAATGATTCAGATTTCTTTCTACATATTTCTAAATACAACAAAATACAGTGAAAACGTATTTTAAAAAGCGCCGTTATGGAAAAAACTCTCATTGCTTGAGAAGTATGGACCTATACTATTTTGTAAGAGTATTTAATATTTTATTCTACTTTTTTCTGAGAAAATAACGATACAATAAAACAAGAATAATGGAATGGTAACGTAACATGTGTAAAGTATTTTACAAACAGATTTCTCCTTGAAATAAGTATTTACACTATATTTTCATATGATGCAGCTCAAATATTCACCAGTTTATTGATCACAGTTTATTTCATCATGTTGTTCAGTTTTAGTTATATCTTGTTTCCAGAGATGTCTGTTTTAGCATAGGTTCATTTTATGCAAATTAGCTAAAATGCCTAATGTAGGAAAAATTATTTACCTTCAGAGTAACAAAATACTATTCTAAAAAAAACAATGAGAGACATTAAGACCAGATCAAAACTGTCTGATCTATATTTTGTTAATAATTCATGTAATAAAACAAGGTTGAAATGGTAACGTAACATGTGTAAAGTATGTTACATACTGATTCCTCCTTCAATTAGTGTTTAAATTATATTTCCAAACAATATAGCTCACATAACTGTTATTTTATTGATAACAAATATTTATATCATTTTATTCAATTTTAGTGGTATCGTGTTTCCTGAGATGTTGCTTCTGGCAGTGGTTCTTTTTATGCAAATTAGCTAAATATACTTATTTTGGAGTAAAAGCATACCATCAGAGTTACAAAATACTATTTAAGAAAACACTGAGCGACTTTCAGAACAGATCAAAACTGTTGGTACATTTAAATTGATTTGAAACTTAGAAAATATTATTTTCTAATATAAAAATTTTGTCATTTTGTAATATTCTAATTAACATTCATGAATATGCAAAATTGTCCATTCAATAAAAATGCTGCTATCTAAAGGCCAATGTCCTAGCTCCATTTTGACACCATTTCTATTGTTTTATCGTAAAAACTGACCAAGATATGACTGGTTATCATCTATATGGTTGTCCTTTCCAAAAATAAACGGTTGCCATGGAAACAATGAAATCATATATAGTCCAAAAGAGTTTTTTTCATGGGAACATTTTTTTATTTCGAAAGAGTTGGTCCTGCCGAACAATTTGGTACCTATGAAAAAATGTCTAGTGCGGGTGCATGGTAGACGTTATCCCCCCCCCCCACACACACACACACCTAATTCGGAAACTGGAATTACTAACCCCCCCCCAATACTCTAAATTTCGACTAAGTTATTCGAAGTTTGACTAAACTATTCTATATATAAAACTGGGTTGCGATAAAGGGCATCTCCAGCTTTAGCACAGACAATGCTATATATCACTTATTATGTAGTCATATGGCTGATTGACCAACAATCTGGAAGACACATGACCGACCGGTCGACCAACATTCGCAAGACCGAATACAGCTCTAATCCATGTTCACTATTCGTATCACGCGTCAACCGTTTAGGTAGCATGGTACACTTCGAATACCCCGTCAATATTTGTTATAATTAGAACTTCGTGATTTTGGATGTCTGTAAATTAAGGTGAGAGATAATGATTGTTAATTCTTTAGAAAATTTAAACAGCCGATACATGTAAAATTCTGATGTAAGTTGTAAAACTAACTGCTGCTAGCTTTGTATGAATCGGTGAGTCACCTTGGCGCGGGAAATTCAAATCACGACAGGGTTCCGTGCTTGTTGATTGATACTCAGGAACTTTTTCGTTATTTTGTGAAAAAAACGAGCTGGATGGGCCCCTATTCCGTTTATATCCTGAAGTTCAGTAGGGACTATTAAATTGAGAAATGCAATAAAATTGGGCATTGTTCCTGCAGCGGGATCATTGCAGGCTGTTCAAAAAGTGCAAAACTGATGATTTTTGCATGCTATTTTTAATGGATCGTGTAAAACTTTCGTTTTGATAACTTTCTGTATTCTTGTATGAGAGTCCTGATCTTGGCATTAATTAAAAGCACAAAACATGCACGCAATTTATAGAATGGCCACCCTGATTCTGCACATTAGGGATGTGCAATATTGCGACTCGCTACATGTAAGCCTGTCCGTGCCCAAAATTTTCGAATCTAAGTGTACCCTGCTACCTTATCTAAGCGAAACGGTGTGTTATATTCGAATGTAGTACATCACATATGAGGAAAGAGGAATGCTGTTCCACATATATCTGTGTTCATCAATTCTCTGCTACGGTCATTTTTGTCGTTTTTGTAATACCTTGATATTCTTTTGTTAGTATGTCAAAGCTTCGATTAATTTATTCCACAGTTCGAGTTAGTAACGCATATTTCGAGCTCCGTAAGTGGAAATTTCGAGTAAGTAGTGGAAATTTCGAGTAAGTAGTGGAAATTTTGATTACTAGTAACTCCGTGATAGAAAGTCAAAATTTCAGTTTAATAAATTTATCGTCTCTTAGAATTTGGAGTAAATGAGTCGAATTTTCTAGTTAGCTCTTCAATAGGATCAGCAATTTCCAAAATACATGTATAATATTTTGTCGGGAGTTAGAAAAGAATGGATAGTTTAATTGTATATTTACTCTCTTTGGTCTATCTTGATTGTTGGAAAGAAGTTTTCTTTTACTGATTTTATCTGAAGCTTTACATGTTGGAGACTGAAAAATTTATTCATATATAGGAGACTAAAAAATTATTTTAGCTCTAGGCGAATTGTTTACTGATATTCGGTGCTGGGTGTTTCACTGGAGAAAGTAGAAGGATTGTTTTTAGAGGAGATTTGTTTGGCTGCCTCGTTTCCGCTGACCCTTCAAACAAAGCGTTAGTCTAGACTTTTTCTTGTAACGTGACATATTTGAATAGACAAAATTAAATACAGAGGAAAATAAATTGAAAAATAAAGTAAAAAGCAAATCTAAAACAGAATGGAATACCTGTCACAAACGAATCTCTGAAGCTGACGCAAAATAAATTGACTGTGCTTTCATTCAACTTCCATTATATGTTTTGAAATCCCCTGAGTCTCAACAAATATATATTCTCAATACGAATATTAAACCCGGTAGTGCAAAATATGTATACACAATTAATCTAATTTAAACCAACCATTTTGAGCGTACATTTAGTTTATCGAACTTATGTGCATCCGTACACCACATTTTAATTGCGATGCAGCTTCATAATGAATAAAATAAGCTCACACGCTTTTGGTTAAGCATTACATGTTGTAAACTATAAAAAGCAAAGAAGAGCTAACCAAAATGGATCCAAGTTTTCGGATTTTTAATAACATTTCCTTGACGAGAAAGCGAAAGTTGTCAGTTTACACTCAATAACGTTTTATATATGACATAGTTCTTTCTTGTAGAAACGGTATTACACATCTGAAACATTTCACTACTCGATGCACAGTTTCAATAACCGCATTATTGTTGAAATAACATGATATTTAAAAAATACTGACCTCGTATCTTGTTTACCTACTAATATTCACCATTTTATGTTTCGCGAACCTTTTGCTCTCGCTTAAAATCTTATCGAGCCAAAATACATTCGGCACCCTGACTCTATGGTAAATGAGGACACGGATCTCTTTCTGCTTCTATGTGGTAAACAATGAACTCCAACTCAGGGAGCTCGGAAAATCGAAATTTTCGTCCTGAACACAGGTTTGTGCATAAAAGACATATAAACCACGGAAAGACGTAACTATATACCCTTGCTTTTTTATCGTTACATTTGTTTTATCGGTTGACACAAGTCCAAACGATGATGGAATGTAGGTGGAGGGTTCCAACACGGATGAACATTAGGTCATGTTTATAAAACTTAATACAACTTTCCTTGAATATAGCAAGTGTCTAGTACGTTAGATATGAAGTCGTTGTTCCCATCTTATTTGTAAATACACTTTATGTGGTTATTTTCATCATATTTCCTTAAAAACGCCCTACTTACGATTTCGTTTATGCACGGTATTTTCAATTACAACATATCACTATTTCATTCACGTTTAGGTCTGGAATTTCGAGATCAAGGGCAAGCCATACCCTATACAAACCTGTAGTTGTAGGTCCGGGCTACCATTTGAGACAAAGGTCGGGGAACTCTAGAGTTTGAGGTTAGGTCGATAATGTTTTAGCTTGGAATAAATCAAAATTATAAACATATCTGGAAGTTTTTCGACCTGGTTAAATCTACTTACATTTCTAGGAGTTTATTGAAATATAACGGTGGATTATATTGAAACGTTCAATTTTTCAAATAGTAGGACTTTCATTTTATA
Source organism: Mercenaria mercenaria (assembly GCF_021730395.1). Lineage (NCBI taxonomy): Eukaryota > Metazoa > Mollusca > Bivalvia > Venerida > Veneridae > Mercenaria > Mercenaria mercenaria. The sequence goes on from NC_069374.1 coordinate 38,615,287, forward strand.
ACAAAGACAGAGTAAACACTTTCTTATTATAGAAATTATCTCTTTATACTTCATTCAGCTTTAATTTGAATATTGTTTCCGTGTGTTTATGTTTAACTGACACACTCTTAATTTCGTCATTGTTTTCTAAATCATCTACCACAACATTTTAATATCTATACTGAAAGGTCATTTTAAATATAAGGTAATGAGTAATTATGTCTTAAAAACATAAAGAAAATTAAATTATCTGGTGATGCTACATTATACATTCAACTTGTCTATATCATGATGATGTAGTAAATATTTAGTAGCGCACAGGACTACGTCGAATTTGACAGATCCTCTGACTGTTGATTGCTGCTTTTGTATTTTAGAAAAAATGGCTATTTGATGGACTTTTCCTCTTTATTAAACCATTTTATTGTTTGTTGAACTCCGTAAAAACTCAGTATATCAGTAACAGACGGACGGGCTAAGCGATCACAATACAATATTCCCTATGGCCAGAAACACAGAGGATGACTCCGCAGAATATAAGGCATAAACTTTAAGGGGAACATAAATGCAATACAAAAGAAAAGAAACAAAATAGAGAGAAAAAAAAGCGTATTCTACTTTTTTAATCACCCTAACAATTGTACGGATTAGCGTGTAGAGAGGTGTCGGCGACTGGACAATTTATTAAAACAGTTATTAATATTACTTATCTGGATCCACAACAAAAAAATGTAAATGATGACGTTAAAACTAACCTCGTGGATGTCGACACGCTTGAATACTTCCTCACATGGCAAAAATATAAATAAAACGGGTAATTAACTGCGGCCAGTACAATTTAACAGTAAGATAATATTTAGTATTGCAGCTAAATTCGTTTACATTGGAAAAATACGGCATATTTTGAAAATAATATGAATGTCTTACTTATATACATAATGCGATATTTGCCTCAGAGTCAATAGAGTATTAACAGGCGAGACAGGAGACATGTTTTTCTCATAATGTTTGATGTATACATGTTTGTATAAAATTTGTCGAATGTCATCACTTTTGAAACATATTGACCTACCTGATCTAGAAATAAAAGTACTATCCGTCAGTAGCCTACATTCAATTTATATAGATAGATACGAAATAGAACTGACCTGTATCGTGTCATGTTTGCCTTGCTGGTAAACACCTTTTTGCAACACTGGTAACGGTCGTGTCCCGCGTATATCGCCCCATGTTGTGTTGGACAAGCCCCATGTTGTGTTGGACAATACTTGTGCTCAGTTGTCAATATCTCTGAAAATATAATTTCTAAAATTACAAACCGTAAGGAAAATAGAGTTTTTAACAGTTTATTTCTTGCAACATTGGACTGTCCCATATGTTTTATTGTCCTAGTTGAGTAACATACAAAAGAAACAATACTGGAAGCTTTTTGCCTATAACTTTTGTCCAGAAACCATGCAAACTATGGTATATTACCGGCGGGCTGTACTAGGCAAACGGAACAATTAACATACTGTTTTGTAAAATGCCCAACCGACACCTCTCCACACGTTCATCCGTAGAATTGTTAGTGTGATTAAAAAAGTAGAATACGTTTTATTTTCTCTATTTTGTTTCTTTTGTATTGCGTTCACCTATACCTTATCACACTGCGGAGTCATCCTCAGTGCTTTCTTCCATTCTTTATCTGTCAAATTCGAGGAAACAACACAAACATAGTCCTTTACGCTACTTAATATTTACAAATGTATATAGCACCCTACAGCTCGCAACAATATATTCAAAGAGACATTATTAAATGGCTGTGACGGGAAAAAACACAAATGTTGTTATCTGAAACAAAACACTTAGCAGATTTTAGAAGTAGGTGCTGTAATATGCAACAATAACATCACTTTTTTACGGAACAGGCCAGATTTTAAAACGATTATTGGCTTAATGAGTGTGGATGTTCTCCATCAAAATCGTAAGTGAGGATGTTCTCATTTCAATAATGTTTTCTGTTTTGAATGAAATATCGTCTTGCGTCCTTAAAACAGCAGAATAAAACAATGTTTGAATATTATGCTAGTCACTGATATTAATAATTAATATAGCGTCAAATCTGTCTTCATTTCACCAAAATACGACAACAACTCACCTTCTTAAACAAAAATGTGACACTGCTCATGTCCTTTTAGCCAAATGTTCGCGTTTTCCTAGGGGGAGGGGGGAGGGGGGTGGACAAGCTATACGTGCAATATGGAACACTATCGCTACATAGTATATTCCTGGGCGGGCACGGTGCTTTTTATCCCGAGTCGAACGCTGTAGTACTAAAAATGTTACAAGACTTTTCTTACCTGAAGCGGCGTGTGGACAACTCAGTAGCGCTGTCTTTTTGGTGACGCTGCAATCTGCCTTTCACCACAGTGTGATATGTCTGTGATGACAACACTGATACACATAATGAAACAGTGCAAAGACAATACTCAGTTTACAGACAACAGTGCAGCATATTAGACAACTTCAATAGTACTATATTTCATCCAATGGTACTGTTCCGAAAAGATATATGTGAGAAAAGTTACACCCACAACCATGAGATTAACAAAACGAAGTTATTTAAATCTTACAAAACAGAGTTAGTTGAAAGACTTTTACCTTAATTTTGCAATTCATAAGATGGTCTTATTCGAATGAAATAGGAGTGTCATGATTTGCTTCTATCACTAATAATCATATTCAAAGAGGTTATGAAATTCATCATCTATGAAATTTTTGTCAGAAATTCGCATTGTTCAATATAATATTGCCCCTTTTCAATAGGTTAGTAATGCTCTAAATTTGCAAAGAATCTTAGCTAAATTAAAAGACACAATGTCCAAATACTCTTCAAAAACAAGGAGAGTAATCAACTGTGTTATTCCAACGTTGTACAAAGCTATCTTGCAGTCTTGTAGAAATCAAACTCGTCAAGGCTATTCTTAATAAGATATATTTAATGTGAAGTAAATATATTGTTATATGCAAATATAGAACAGATTTACATAATATTTTAAAATTTTCATCGTATTTAGCATTTAATACCTTACTCCAATAACATAATACTGTAGATATCGTCTCTGGAGTTACTGGTTTAATACCTAACACGCCATATATCATGAAAATTGCTGGTTCAAACGGCTGTTCCGCGCTATATTGCGTGATAATTGCCTAGGACCTTCCGGTTCTTCGGGCAGTTTTAACGGAATAACGCGGAGAAACTGAGAATTGTCCTTTTAATGAGTATTATATAAAATGTTATTTTATCTGTAACATCGTCTGTGTGTGTTTGTAATGCTGCAAAATATATAATGTCCTTTATTTTATATTGCAAGTACATGCATCTGGTTTTCTTCCAGGATGAGAATTATCTGAGGCATACTGCCAGTAACGATGAAAGGTGTTACGTTAACGACGCCTTTCAAGCAACCGAAGAAACGGCTTTATCAAGATTAAACAATGTCATAGTAAAACAAAATAGTGGACAGGCTTCTGGTATTGAAAAGCACTTGGATGATGTTATTACAAATAACCTGTGCAAAGACAGTTGCAATTTCGTTGAAAATAAAAAAGAAAATATCAATCTGGCTGAAAAAGTCGAAGAAAATATCAGTACTGGCAACAGCAAACAAGGGAAAACCAAACAATGTTCTACAGATAATCCAGGAAGAGATACTGATGTCTTTGACACAGTCAAAACTGATCTTTATTGTGAAAATCTAAACAATGGAAATATCATAACTGTGAAAAATATCAATTTAAAAAGGAGTCTATCATTTGGTGACAAACCAACTAAACGAAAAAGGGTAAGAGTGCTGGAAAATGTTCTTATATTTTCTTTTTATTTAACATTTTTGAAAAGGAACATTTTTTATAAAAAATGAGATGTTTCATTTGCACTAAAGCGATATTGGCAACACATGTAATAAAAAGCAATGTACATTTGAGAAAGTAATATCACTGGTCCAATCATACACAACATAATGATTTTGTATGCAATTAATCTACATGATCAGCAACAACATAAAGTGATAGATTTATTACTTTATTACTGACTATTGCAGAAGGAAGAAAAGTCAGTAAAAACATTGGATGAAGCGACATATGATAGACCGTTATTTTACAACGAGACAGAACAAAGTTCCTCCACTGACTCAGGTTATTATTTTTCACTTTATAAATGTAATAACAACAGTTGTATATACTGTACATATACAAGTATATAACTACATACCCAGTTTAGGCAGGTCAGTTACTACATACCCAGTTTAGGCTGGTCAATTAAAAAGTATATACAGTGAAACACCGCTCGCTCGAGGTCGCAAGGGGATGAGCAAAATGCTCGAGTTATCCATGGTTTCGACCGACCCAAACATTGACCAACATATGAAAAAAATTGAAGTTTGTTTTACCAATTGTCATCGAGACCATTTGCAGAGGAAACGGTGATGCGTAATAATAACACACTCGTGACATTTTCAAAAGACGTATTACAAACGTTATTTATGATAGATCGTAAATGGCACATGTGAAGAAACAGCTAAGACATTTTTTTTTATTTGAAATACTGTAACCGAATTCGCAATTTTCTTCTCCAAATTAAGATCTCATAATTATCTTCTCAATTTTATGAAAAGGCTATATTATTTCCTTTATTTGCATGCAAACAATTGTTGATTAAAATATTAAGATCTCATAATTATCTTATCGATCCCGCAGAAAAAATTAATAATTAATAACAATTTTGATCAATAAAATTTTTCTTCCACCTTACATCAATAATTAATCTCATTATCAGATCAAATATACCGACAAACAAACATTTAAGATAGTCGGGGAATAGACCATGCAATTCTCACGACGTGCGAAAATTTTTAATTTACCGATACATTCTGACCGCCGAAGGTGTGAAAATTTTTGACACCTCTGCTCGAGTTTGCCATAAGCAACAAAGAGTAAATTAATACACAGGGACCAGGTGTCATGCTCGAGCGATCGAGTTATCGATGCTCGACCCAGCCATGGTAATTTCACATAGAAAATAGAAGGAAATCGGCCGGGACCACATGAATTGCTCGAGCGAGCCCGGGTGCTCGAGTCATCGATGCTCGAGCGAGCGGTGTTTCACTGTAACTACATACCCAGTTTAGGCAGGTCATTTAAGAAGTATATATTACATACCCAGTTTAGGCAGGTCAGTTACTACATACCTAGTTTAGGCAGGTCAATTAACAAGTATATAACTACATACCAAGTTTAGGCAGGTCAGTTACTACATACCCAGTTTAGGCAGGTCAATTAACAAGTATATAACTACATACCCAGTTTAGGCAGGTCAGTTAAGTACTATATACCCAGTTCAGGCAGGTCAATTAACAAGTATATAACTACATACCCAGTTTTGGCAGGTCAGTTAACAAGTATATAACTACATACCCAGTTTATGCAGGTCAGTTACTACATACCCGGTTTAGGCTGGTCAATTAAAAAGTATATAACTACATACCCAGTTTAGGCAGGTCATTTAACAAGTATATAACTACATACCCAGTTAAGGTAGGTCAGTTACTACATACCCAGTTTAGGCAGGTCAATTAACAAGTATATAACTACATACCCAGTTTAGGCAGGTCAATTAACAAGTATATAACTGCATAGCCAGTTAAGGCAGGTCAATTAACAAGTATATAACTACATACCCAGTTTAGGCAGGTCAATTAACAAGTATATAACTACATACCCAGTTTAGGCAGGTCAGTTACTACATACCCAGTTTAGGCAGGTCAGTTAACAAGTATATAACTACATACCCAGTTTAGGAATGTCAATTAACAAGTATATAACTACATACCCAGTTTAGGTAATATATTTCGCACTTTGAATGAAAATACATCTTGAAACATTTTGAAAATCTTCTAACTTCTTGTTTTGACACAGCTTTTTCAGGCGATTCCTGGAGACTTCCAATTGATGAATTCACCTCCAAACGTCAGGGTTCCAAACGAAAACACAGAAAAGTTTCCAAACAGATGAGGTTGGTAATTTAACATATTAATCGAGGTGATATGTTAACTGTTGTGTTAGATCAGACAGGACGTGACTACACCCTTTATTGTGAATTATCTGGGAATGAAATTGATTAGATATTTTCAAATACAAATATACCAATTTCCTTTCAAATTTAACTTTAAAATCATTATTTCAATGTACCGCTTGCATTTAATATTATCAATTAAATTTCCACCTGGCATATTATGTGTCAAATTCTAGAGTGTAAATGATATTAATGCAAAAGTAGTCTGCGATCGGAATTTCATTCCTATCAAAACAGGTTTCAGTACAATAACATGGCAAACTGCAGGAAATATGGAAAATTCAAAGCGCTCCCATATTCAGTTTAGAAGATATTAATGTAACTTATTTTTTGTAAATCACACAAAGTCGGTATTGACATAAACCCGTCCTTACATATTTCTTATAGTATGTCTTACATATTTCAGATCGCTCTATAAAAAGCAAGACGAACTTATTGATGACTACTCTCAGCTCAGAGAGAAATTTGGCCGGTTACTGTTTGTTTATTTCCCATATATACACTATGATTGATCAATTTCCCTCATTAAAGATGGTTAATCAGATCTGAGTCAAGTAAAGGATATGTTCAAAACTTTAGCAATTCATCATATACAGTCTAGTTGTGTTCACGCGGGGCTTAATACAAGTTAGATTTTCACAGGAAGTATTTTCAAATTCGGTTGCACAACCAAGATAGAGCTATTTTAGCATAAGTATAAATTTAACATATATTTCCTGAGTAATGATATGACTATAAGAAGTATTGTATTATATTTGTGAAAAATATGGCATTGACAGTAACATACTTACATATACAAAATGCAAATGCAAAATTAGAAATTAGAAATATTCTGCTTTTAAAATAATTCCATATTAAAGGGGGTATTTATAAAATTTCATTAAAAAAAATAATATACAGCTAATAAGGATCAAAACCTAAGTAATAGGTACTTTCGTTTCTAAAATAAATCTCTAATAGAATTTACGAAATAAAATGCGACTTAAATATGACTGACCATCTGTAAGTGAAAAATGTCTGCCGTTTATACCGGTTTATGTGTACCTATCTCTATCTCATAGTAAAGTTTGTCTGCCGTTTATACCGGTTTATGTGTACCTATCTCTATCTCATAGTAAAGTGTATCTGCCGTTTATACCGGTTTATGTGTACCTATTTCTGTCTCATAGTAAAGTGTGTCTGCCGTTTATACCGCTTTATGTGTACCTATCTCTGTCTCATAGTAAAGTGTGTCTGCCGTTTATACCGGTTTATGTGTACTTATCTCTGTCTCATAGTTAAGTGCGTCAGCCGTTTATACCGGTTTATGTGTACCTATCTCTGTCTCATAGTAAAGTGCGTCAGCCGTTTATACCGGTGTACGTGTACCTGTCTCTGTCTCGTAGAAAAGTGTGTTTACCGGTTTATGTGTACCTATCTCTCTCTCTCATATTAAAGTGTGTCTGTCGTTTATACCGGTTTATGTGTACCTATCTCTGTCTCATAGTAAAGTGTGTCTGTCGTTTATACCGGTTTATGTGTACCTATCTCTGTTTCTCATAGTAAAGTGTGTCTGCCGTTTATACCGGTTTATGTGTACCTATCTCTGTCTCATAGTTAAGTGCGTCAGCCGTTTATACCGGCTTATGTATACTTATCTCTGTCTCATAGTAAAGTGCGTCAGACGTTTATACCGGTTTATATGTACCTATCTCTGTCTCATAGTAAAGTGCGTCAGACGTTTATACCGGTTTATGTGTACCTATCTCTGTCTCATAGTAAAGTGCGTCAGCCGTTTATACCGGTTTATGTGTACCTATCTCTGTCTCATAGTAAAGTGTGTCTGCCGGTTATACCGGTTTACGTGTACCTATCTCTCTCTCATAGTAAAGTGTGTCTGCCGGTTATACCGGTTTACGTGTACCTATCTCTCTCTCATAGTAAAGTGTGTCTGCCGGTTATACCGGTTTACGTGTACCTATCTCTTTCTCATAGTAAAGTGTGTCTGCCGTTTATGCCAGTTTATGTGTACCTCTCTCTCTCTCTCTCTCTCTCTCTCTCTCTCTCTCTCATAGTAAAGTGTGCCTGTCGTTTATACCGGTTTATGTGTACCTGTCTCTATCACATAGTAAAGTGTGTCTATCATTTATACCGGTTTATGTGCACCTATCTCTGTCTCATAGTAAAGTGTGTCTGTCGTATATACCGGTTTATGAGTACCTATCTCTGTCTCATAGTAAAGTGTGCCTGTAGTTTTTACCGGTTTATGTGTACCTATATCGATGTCATAGTAAAGTGTGCCTGCCATTTATACCGGTTTATGTGTACCTATATCGATGTCATAGTCCTGTGTTTCTCTCTCACAAGTAAATTCAAATATTTTCCTTTCATCTATGTCACCTGTGTGTTTGTGTACACTTAGGTACTTTTGACCTAAAATAGCAGACTCGGTCTACATCAACCCAACTTTAGCCTGGAATATCTGTGATAGATTAGCTCTCTGCACATTCCCACCAGCATTATTTACTTAGTCAATAACCTTCATAAGGCAAATACGTAAACGTGACAAACTGGAAATCTCAATAAAATACCAAGCCGGACAATTTTTCAATGTCCTTAAATATAGTATCCAAATTAGACTAGCATTTTGGATATATTTGAAAGTTATCAAATTGACGGCTACTGTTTGTGAGGCGGCACATTTTTATTCGTATGTCAAGTATAAATCGGTTATTCAGCTCTAAGAGACATTTACCTTGCTTGCACAGACACTGCTGATATCCTCAACAATTTATATTCTCTAAACATTAGCCGCTCAGTCTAAAACAGATTATTTTGCCAGACATATCACCAGGAAATGTCCCCAAAAAGTTATTTTGGAGTTACACAAGGAGATACCACATATCTTTAACAAAGTTTTCTTTTTATCCCTCGAAACAGCGTAGAGACGTGCAGCCGTTGTTCCTGTTTATAACAAAGAAACCAAGTCCAACACCAGTTACTACAGGCCATCTCTTTTAACTTACATAGCCTGAAAACTCATGGAGCACAGTTTGGTTTCAAATATCATGACACATTATGATAATACTGATCTGCTAAGCTAGCATGATTTCCGTTCTAAACATAGATTTAAAACACAACTAGTTAGCTTGCAACAAGAGCATTTGGAAACTTTCAAAGTGATAAACACACTGATGTAATTTTAATGGATTGTAAGAAGGCGTTCGACAAGGCTGATCAAAATAAATTTATTTATAAGCTTGAACACCCTCTAGCATTACTAATTCAATCTTTTTTTTAAAGGACCACACTCCAAGAGTTGTAATAGATGGCTGCACTTCAGATACATTATCCGTCATATCGGAGGTTCTCTATGTCCTGTCTTTTGTCTTCCTTTCCTACATTAATGGCATTAATGGTTCAAATAGGAATAAGCTAGATATCAAGTCAAATTTTTGGTGACGAAGTAGACATAGAAATATTAACCCAAAATGATGTGTTCCTCTACACATAGCCTACTTGTGCGGACATTTAGATATCTTTCTTTCATATTCATCCCCTTTTGATACCAGCTTATGTCTGCACCCATTTGTATCTCATAGTCATGTGTTCCACTTATTCGTTCATTCTTATAGACTCCTCTGTGCCCGCCTTGTCACATAATGTACCTCATAGTAATGTGTTCCTCTCTACATCTCCATCTTACACCTTCATATCTTATTTTCATCTATGTCCAGCAGTGTACATATCCCAAAGCCATATGTTATATCATCAGCTCATGCGTTCATCAGAATACCCTCTGTTCCAAATATGCATTTCCCGTCAGTATCTCCTGCTCAAGCGATCCTATTTCTATGTAGGGATAATACACGTTGTTTGTGTATTAACGTCTGCAGAGGCCCGCGGGATTGTTTTTGACCGAGACCGAAGGCCGAGGTCACAAACATATCCCAAGGGCTTCTGCTGACGTTAATACACAAAACAAACGTGTATTGTCGCTATTTTTGCATAAAAACATGACACGACGACTAAATTTATTGTTTTCATACGTGATGACCTAACGATTCTAGTACATTTTTTATTTACCATTCTGTTGTTCTTGGAAACGGTAAACGTGTTTTAAATATCCATAACCGGGGCCCACATATCAACAACAGTACTAAAAGCATGATTTGAATGTTTTTGAGCATTTTATTTTTATTTATCGTTATTAAAAACATGACATTAACCATAATTTTGCATATTACCTAAAAATTTGATAAACAGGAACACAATTTTAAGAATAATAACTTTACATTCGAATTATTTTGAGTACGAACACATTTAGAGAACGGATAAGTACGAAGGTATTGACTAGCTTTCAAGGCTTATTATATGAATTCTTCGAAAAATCAGGTCAAAACATACCAACTGACGTTTATATGACTGGAAAATTGTTGAAAGAGACGTTAAATCCGAACACACTAACACTAACACTTACCAAAATCATTAATATGATTTCTAAAAACGAACAGTCGCACAAGTTACACGCGATACTTATTCATTATCCGTTATTTACAACAACTGAACAGACGCTTTGTAAAGGGAGTAAACTCTAAGAGAAACGGGTGCATACATTGTAGGGGAAAGTACGTTTGGAGTTGGAAAATGATACAGCTAAACATACTACGGATTACATTGTATCTATAATGCTACAAGAAGAGGTTATAATGGAAGAAATAAGACACAGGTGCCAAATATCAGTCTGCGCAGAAATACATACATACGTCCCTGGCAAAGCATTTCAAAAATAAAAATTATGTATTAATTGACAGCACGTGAATTGCCTTGTTTGCACACGATTTTTCTCCCGTTAATGCATGGGCGGATCCAGTGAAAAAGTAGTTTTTATGCAAGAATCTCCTGTACTCCACAGTATCTCCCGCCTCGCCTTAGAGTATTCCATATGAAACTTTACTGATCTATCATGCCTGCACTTTATTACGCGTTTTAATATCAGTATTTCAACATCGTCACATATGCTTAACTGTTTACTGTACTCGGACCCCCGTTATTATCTTTATGATTGTGCTTGACTAATGTGACGCTGGAAAATGAAATAAATTTGTGATTTAGTAAATAGTATTGTAGTATACAATGTTTGTTGCATTTCAATAGAAGTCTACGCTATTCAATGTTCTGATATACTCGTCTCAAACGTGTTTCAGTTATGTATTGTTATTATAGGTCATTTTACAAGAGTCAAGACGATCTCATAACGCAATATGAAGAAATTCGCCTAGATTTGGACGATGCCACGGAGAATGCTGAAATGGAGAGACAACTGAGGGAAAAGGCCAGCTTATATGCCAAGGCTACCTTCGCTATCAACTTTGTAAATCACATTTAGTCATTAACATTTTAGTGTTCTTGCAATACAAAGATTCGGGAATAGTTTAGCAACATACTGCATGCTATATTTTATTCGGTGCAGCGAATTAAGACGAAGTGGACAGTGGACACCTAGGACGATGGGTGGGTTTTAAGTGGGTTATCTCAACATAATTGAAATATATTATGTGCGCCTAAGATGATGATAAAGTCTGGCTTATTACAATCCGAGACATGACGGCCACCATATCAGCTTCATCTTTCTGTATACATGTGTTATAATTGTTATTTTCATTTCCGCCAAACTATTTTTATTTGAACCAATCAGACAATTCGTTTCAACAAATGTTTGGCGTATCCTTTAAAATGGCGTCGATTAACGAAGATGACCTGAAGATGTTATTTCAATGTTAGAGAAAACTGCGCATAATACATTTATCGATGACAGTGTGTTGTTTCCAAGTTTTGCTTTATCAAGCAAGGCTCTGACAGGCTAGCGGAAAGGTCGCCTGAACGTGACCCTCCATCGGTTGTCCTCAGATCCTATGCGTAGCGTTAATAGGAGATTATTTTACTCAGATCGCGCTGATTATGTCAGTCTCTCCGTGCGTTTGTCCGTCAGAGAAAATTCGTGTTATACATATCACCAAAAGTTTGTGACCTACCGTCATTACACTTTATTGAAATGTTCTTCAGCATAACAAGTTATGCATCCGGGACAAAGTGGTCAAGGCTAGCTAGTGTGATCATCAAGAGACCACCGTCGTTGTCCGACGTGAACAGTTTCGCTTTGAACCATCCAGAGATCAAATTTCTGGTTCAAATGTATTGCGACTTTGTCAAAATGTTTGTCTGAACAACATGTCCGACGAGTTTGAAACTGGGTCACATGTAGGCTACAGGGTATATGGTTAAGAAAGTGTTTCTATGATTTGTCAAGAGACCTAGCTTTTAATTCCAGATAACGCAGTTTTAAAATTAATTTAAACTTCATGAAGACAAATATTTTGACTAAATTTATTATAGACAAAAAGAAATATTGCTTCTAGTGCTGAAAGTTTTTCACCAAGTTTCAAAGTTAACGTTAACCTACATTTGATAAAGGCAAATATTCTGACCCGGTTTCATAAGATCTCGTAGAAAATATTGCCTCTAGAGTGTTAACAATGGTGTTTTTTCCTATGATACAGCGTCGTGACCAAATTTTTAATCCCAGATAATCCAATTCCAATTTATAAAGTCAAGTATTCTAACCAGGTTTTATAAAGATCGAAAATAAATTATTGCCTTTAGCATGTTAACAATGTTTTTCTATAACTCCACTTAGTGACATTAATTTTTGACCCCAGGTAATCCATGTTCAAACGTGATGTAGAATTTATAATATTCTGACCAATATGGTCTAATATAGATCCAGTAGAAAAAAAAGAATGTAGAGCGTTAACAAGGTTTTTCTATGATTTGACCTATAGTCACATAGTGCTTGAGCCAAGATGACCCAGTGTCAAAATCTGTCGAGATTTTCTTAACGCAACAGTCTGACTAAGTTTCATTACGATTGAACTAAAACTGTAACCTCTAGCGTGTTAATAGTGAAGTACAGACGACGACGAACGAAGACGGACGACGGACATAGCGCTACCACAATAGCTCACTTTGAGAGCTTTGTGCTCAGATGTGCTAAAATCTCTGTGTGCAACTCAAAATGTTGAATAACATTACTAAGCAATTTCATGACGTTTTCCGATATGTGTATTACAAATTTTCTCTGACGGACATACGGACGGACGAACAGAAGAAGCCAACACCCCCATCGCATAGTTGTGCCATAATAAACCAGGCATTAGCACCGTTTAAGCATTTTTCCTGCCGCACGTAATATAATCATATCATGTTGAGATGACCCCCAATGAAAATCGATCGTCTTATGTGTTCACGCGCCACTTTGTCTTAATTCGCAGATGTCTGTTAAGCTCTCGTTTGTCCGGAAGTCGAAAAGGAAGTAGATCGAGCCTTGCTGCTTGGCAATGAAAACGACATATTCCGCGAAACAGGCAGAACGGGCAAGGTTCCTGGCGCGAGCAGGCGTTTTCATTGCCAAGCCCACTGGCACCAGAACAGAAAGAAAATGCCTCTGTACATGTTATACCTTACCCCTAGGTATTCTATAAGAACCATGGTCATGAACGGGAAAATATACTAACCCGTTTCAATCGCGCATTTTATACCTACCTAAAACACGCAGTTCATTAAATGTGTACTATGGATATCAAACAAGTGGTAATTTATCTTCCATTGTGTACCGGTCACATTTCTTCAATACATCTTATCTTAGAAAAAACAACGCGTAGTTTATAGTTATTACAACGTTACACAAAAAACTTGATTGACCTTCCCTGGTGAAGTTCCGTTCTAGATTACAAAACCATTCTGATTGGCTGTTGTGAAAATGTGTGTCAACCGTCATTTCACTACACGTGTTCGCTCAAAAATGTGAAAATGCAGCATAAATGTGCAAAATGAATTAAATAAACAGAACAGATGCAGACCAATGTTCGACTTCAAATTAAAGATCATATACAAGATGAATTTCATTAATCATTTTGAGTTTTAGTGTAAAATTGTGATTTTTTTTAAAATTCTGTTTTTGTTTGTTTACATTTCGCCAAACATGTGCACACTGTCGTGACCTCTAGACCGGATGTTCATTAGGGAAGGTCACGCAAGTTTTGTCTGTAACGTTGACGAAAGCATAAAATATGTTGATAATCTCAGCAATATGGAACATTGAGACAATGTGATTGGTGTACGATGGAAGATAAATTATCGCTTGTTCAATATACTAGGTACCCATTCACCGAACTGCGCGTTTAAGTTGAGAAATGTACGATTGAAATGGGTTAGTATATTTTCCCGTTCATGACCATGGTTCTTATAGAATACCTAGGGGTAAGGTATAACATGTACAGAGGCATTTTCTTTCTGTTCTGGTGCCAGTGGCCAAGCCGGGCTGTAACCACTTCCGTATGTTGACAAAATGGCGAGAGAACTACCCTTTTATTATTATAATCGAAATATTCTGGATATTTTAAAGAAGCAGTTGAATTGAAACTTGTGGATTATCTGGTGACTATATATGTTAAGAATTTCAAATAGGATAAATATTGGTCAAACCACACTGGGTAGTCAACACGGCGGTTATATATCCAGCCGCTGAGTACCTGTAAATAAAGTCGTTTGCTCGGTAAGATATGTCATGGAAGTATACACTGAACTTCATGTTTTATGGATTGATCTAAAATGCGCCGACTATCTTTTTTTAAAAAAAAGAAGATTTTTTATTATTCTTCTGCACTGTGATGCACATGCAACAGTCAGCACATAATAAATGTTGTAGCTTTTATATTTATTTACTAAGGTGTTGCTAATCATAAAAGTGGTTGCTGTAGTTCTGTCGGGGTCTGTATCCTTGATATCAAGTCTTGTTGACAGCTCCGTGGATCTTCTATCAGGCATCGTGATATGGGTCACTGCAAGGGCGGTAAAAAAGACCGACAGATACTCTTATCCACAAGGTATGTTTATTAAACACATTTTGCAAACGTTTATTGTTCGTTTTGTAAGCTTTGTGCATATTTCTGACTTTGCAAATTGTTATAACAAACTGACAAGACAAAATGCAGTATGTAACATATAATACACTTAATGATAATCATATACATGTGGAGTTAAGCTCTAATCTGATTGGCTGAAAACTGAATGAAACAGGTCTAACAAAATGAGTTATTGACTGCTTATTTTTTCCTAAATTACTATTGACCATTAAAGTATGAACTATTGACCACTTATAGTTGAATTCGGATTTATCTGGGAAACGCGTTAATAGTCCATTTTTCCGCTGTCCTATCAACTCGTCTGTTGCACGAAGAAATTGATGAAATGTAGACTGAGCATATGTAAACGTCAAAGGATTAAGATAAAAATGTTTGATATATTCTTCAAATTCAAATAAATGTCACCAAAATAATTTTAAAACTTTTACTTTTAATTTCACCAACGTTTCGCATGGAAAACAAGAATAACGTAACGTCAACGGGCAAAAATCGCACGAGCGCTGAACTAGGTAAAACTTTCCCTGTAACTGTTTCTACCGCTGTTCAATATTATAAAACAACTAGGTAAATGGATTAAAATTATTAAGTCTCGGAAAATGACTATTGTCCTCATTAGCAAACTATTAACATGGACTTTGTCTCGGTCAATAGTTTCCTGATGAAGGACCGAGGGCCAAGAGTTTTAACTATTGACCGGCAAGCCATTCAATAAATGTAAAATAGTGAATGTCTTCTTGCAACAAAAATGAGTCTTACTTTTGTTGCTATCACATCAGTTAGTGTTTTATAAGAGTTGCCGGTAATAGTTTTCTATTAATTAAAGGGTAAGGAATGCCTGAAAATACGTTAATTTCACATGAAAGCAATCCTCAAGCCTTTCATAACGCTGTTCAAAAGATTTTTTTAAATCGGACCACTATTGAAATTTAAGAAAATGGCTGATCATGGAGGCAGCAATTTTAGTGTGTTTTTGACGTCATTTAAACACTGCTCAATTATTTATTTAGCAAATAACCTTTTGAATAGGTTAACTGCATATCTTTTTTGAGTACAAAATGCAAAACATGGTAATGTCTTTCATTATAAATGTAAATGTAGAGAAATTATTTCTCATAAATAAGTAAATACAGGACAAATATGTGTCTAGAAATTCAATAAATCCGCCATTTTCTTTTTTGTTGACATGGAAACAAAATGGCCGTCATTTTAATCAAGTACTTAAAAGGTTACATTCTACCAATTCAATTCCTTATTTATTTCATATTAATAACAAAACATTCAGACCTCATTTTCAGCACGTTAGAGCATTTCAATGATATGAAAACCATATATGGTCATTTAGTATAACATGTCTTCTTATCAAAAATAGAAAAATATTGACATGTTATGTTGAATATAAGAAAAATAATCTGTTCTGAGAAACATCACCCTCTAAAAATGCCCCCATGAAAACAGCCGTTTAGCAGTTACGCGTAGGTAGACATTTTTCGCAAAGAATAAAACTTATTTCAAGAAATTTACAATGAAAATGGTCTAGATCTATTCTCAATACTATAAGCAATAAACATAAGCCAAAAATTTAACTGTCACCTCCTCATGTCACTCATTATACCAGATTTCATCCAAAGCATGGAACTACATTTTGGACTACTTCACATGTAACACTGAGTAGTCACTTCCGGTTTGGTGTAATCCGTCCTTAAATGCTCATAACTTTCTCATTTTTGGGCCGATTTTGAAAAGTCTTTCACTTCTTAAAATGATTTAAGAAATCCTAGCAAACGGAATTAACATAAGAACAACATTGCATTTGAATAACATTACGTACATAACATCAAACAATAGTTTTCGACCTTGTATTTTATCTTGTATTTAATGCTGGGTATATAAGAAAACCCGAATTAGGCGAGCGAATAAATTAATTATGCTGAGATGAAAAACACGGGTTATTCGCAAAACTCATAGCTCTATTTCCATTTGTCCTCATATAAGCCTGCTAAAACTTAGAAAAAGGTATATACAGTTAATACTTGATTGCCCGGCGAGTTTACGGAATGACTGCCCGAAGAAGTGCATAATGACCTGAGGGCCCAAATGACATTAGTCACTGAAGTTTTGGTGCGGACCGAGAAATCAAAGATGGCGTCCAAGGTGGCTGCCACTTTTAGATTTTATAGGTCGATTAAAAAAGCTTGTAAAATATTTATGAAGAAAACACATGTGACTTACTGCATATTAGTATTGAAACTAAAATATTGTAAAAATAAATGTTATATTTCAAAGGTCACTGAGGGTCATTTCAAGGTCATACGCAAGGTCAAAAGGGTCTAAAATTGCTGTTGTACCCGCAATCGTTTTTCATTCCCTCAAACTCTAATGATATAATTTATTATTTTTCATATCGGGATATGTCTGTGTACATGACAACTTCATCTGCACTATTTTTAGAGGAGTAGATGAGTTTTAATATAGCTGCTATTTAGTCCTAGCTTAACATATCATACAATCTGACTAAAGTACATCTCCTATTACGCTACGCATAGGATCTGAGAACGACCTATTCATAGCCTCGTTCTGACGACCCTTTCGCTAGCCAATCAGAGCTTAACTTACAACATCTTGCAAATCTACCTGTAGACTTGATCTTTGATATTTACAATTCTTATGTCGTAATGTGTCAGATAGCCGGTTAGCTCAGTCGATAGGCCACTTGCTTTGTAAGCGAGGGGTCCCGGGATCGAACCCTGGAATGACTGCACATTTTCTTAGTCTTTGACATTCGAACAAGTCATCGTCTGATTGGTTAAAATAAAAATAGCAAAACTGGAAATCCAAAATATGCAGAAGACGTATGTTAATGGGTCGTTCTCAGATCTTCGTTTAGAAGATCAAGTACTTTAGTCAGATTGACATATCATATCACATGTTACAAACTCCCTTGTAATTGTTTGTAGTTAAAGAGTTTTGAAAACGTTATATTTCTGGGACTGGTCGAGGTCATTTTCAAGAGCGTGTGCAAGGTCATGGGGTCAGAAACGCGTAAATTCATTTTTTAAACTATATATATTTTCTTTCTTTTAAAGTGTACCATTTTTCATATAATGAACTGAACAGTGTGTTTGACAATTGTATTTTAGATAGATAGATAGATTTATTTCGGTATATCACAGATGTACATACATGGTTACAACAAACATAATGCATACATGATACAGATTATTAGATGTATACACAAGTATTGAACCATGTTATGCACATCAATACCAAGGATAACACAAAAAAGGAAAAGTGATTCTCCATTATTTCCATTGTGGTCCTTGACATTGATGGCACAACATAGAAAGGCATGATTATTTAAACGGAAAGTCTCAATGGTATCACACTTACATACTATCACAGACCTAGCTTACAACAATAAAATTATAAAAATAATTGCACCTTTACTAATCCTACCAGGTGTTCTGTATTACAAAAGTGCTTCTAGTGTGACATTTTGATACAAGCAAAACTGTATTATCTGCACTATTATTTACTTACTGGTACTTACTTTTATTATTGGCTTGTTAAAAGTTAATTTTTTACCGTATGTAAGTTGACAGAATCATAGGAACCATGTTTTGAGGGGTAAATCAAACAAATGAATAAATCCTAAATGTTTTTATTGTGCAAAAATGTATGATATTGTGTCTAAAACAGTTTTCATTTTCCACTCAATTGTGTAATTGCAAGGGAAGTAAACTAATAGATATCTCTGTTTATAAGAGTACTAGCCCAAGGCAAGAGTTGTCATTCTTTGTGGATCACAACTTTAAATTAAAAATTAAAACTTCTGTTATTAATATTAACAAAACTATCATAAACTTCACATTTGTAAAATCATTTTTGGTTCTTTCAAGGACTTGGAAATCAATTTCTAGACTTTATTTTATGTATTACTACCATTGAAAATTTTAGGGTATTTCTCTACCACATCATAAAAAGACTAGAAATTAAAAGTAATGTACTGAGTTAACGCTTAGCCTTACGTTTTGAGAAAAAAAAATCAAACAACACCAAATCATAGAAAGAAGGAGTTGTTTCACAGGAAAATTGAACAGCATGTAAAACGCGTATATTACTCCAAGAAACAAGTGTCAGTATACTGACATAAACATTTGAATTGCGAAAAAGGACTGCATAAAGGGGCCACACTTCCGGACAGTTTAAGCGCCTTTAAAACACCATTTTCAAGGAACTGTTACATATGTTCGTTTTGATGCATTTGCAATAACGTACAAGTGTTGAAATTTCGCATAACTAGGTGGAACGCAGTTTTCAGCAATTGTTTAGTTTTATTTCTTTACAAATGCCATTCATTTTCAAAAGGGGGACAACTTTTTTAGAATAGTTTATGTATCCGTCGTACGGGACAATACGGCAGAACATGTAATGGTCAGGTAAAATATTTGTTGTTCGTTTATCAAATATTTCTGTGTTTTGATGATATACTCCTAAACCTTTACCTATCTGAGCATTTAACATTTTAAAAAAAGCAGTTAGATAAAACGTGTAAAAGTGTAAAAGCAAAACATTTAAGCCAACAAGTGATTTTGACAGCTGTCTTAAACTGTTTAAAAGCTGTAATGCTGCGTATTTGGTGGGGCAACTTATTCCAAAGGGTACAACCCTGATATGCAAAAGACTTCTTACAAAACCCTTTAACTTTAGGAATACAGAAATAGCCACTGTCACTAAAATTTAACTTAGATGAATCAGACTGGGGACAAGCAGTTACTCTAAATCGTGTGTTATGGCTATGCATGGAGTAAACAGGGTTAAAATGTTCTCCTAAATATTCCGGTGCCATACCTGATTTAACCTTAAAGACATGGCACGACATAATTTGGTCAACCATTTTTTCAACTGGCAACCATTTTAAATATTTGAACTGGTCTAGACCTATATGAGCCATTGGATCCATATTCAAAACAAATCTTATCAGTTTGTTTTGGGTTGTCTGAAGTCTATTTTTCAGATATTGTGTCAGACCCTGATTCCAGAAGGAACAGGCAAAGTCAAAGTGACACTGAATAAGGGAACTAACCAATAACTTTCTGGTATGCTGTGTTAAAAATTCACGTTTTCTATATAAAAACTTTAACCTAGCATTGGCTTTACTAATTACTGACCTAACCATAGACTCACCAGTTAAGCTTTGGTCCAAAGTGGCACCAAGATACTTGACAGATTGAACAGCATCTATGACCTTACCATAGCAAGTTATATTCATATTGGGTTGAGTCCTTAGTTTGGGTTTAGATCCAAATAAAATGGACTCTGTTTTGCCTGAATGCAAAGATAACTTGTTACCTATAAGCCACTCACTGACTGTTTCCAGTTCTCTGGTAAGCAAAGACTCAATTTGACTTTTGCTTTTACCTGTTACCAATATGCCAGAGTCATCAGCATATAATAATAGTTTATGTTTTACCACTGCCGACATGTCATTCACATAGATTAAAAATAAAAGAGGTCCAGGTATGGACCCCTGTGGAACACTACATGTGATACTAGAAAAAGAAGATAAAATACCTGATACATCAACCAGTTGGTGTCTGTCACACAGATAAGACCTAAACCATCTGATGGCATCATCACTTAACCCAAGGGATTCTAATTTCATAAATAAAATACCATGGTCAACAGTGTCAAAAGCCTTTTGCAGATCAAGAAGTACCATTCCTACCATATGACCCTTATCCATCTGGAAACGTATAAAGTCGGATAGATGTATGAGACATGTATCAGTCGAAAAACCTTGCCTGAAGCCAGACTGAAAACTATAAAGCAATATTTTATCTCTAAGATAAGCTTTAAGTTGATCATATATAACTTTTTCAAAAAAAATTGAAATGATACTTAGAATTGACACTGGGCGATAGTTGCCAACTTCTGTTTTGTCATTTTTCTTAAATAATTATTCAACCTAGGCAGACTTAAGATCATCCGGCACTACACCTTGAATAATTGACAAATTAATAACATTAGTAAGAGGACTTGCTACAACAGATTTTAAATTTTTATTGGGATATATTTAGTTACTATGGTAATACCCAAATGTAGGAAATAAATGTTATATTTTAAAGGTAACTCAAGGTCATTTCAATGTCATACATAAGGTTAAAGGATCAAAATGACCAAAATGTCACTTTTTAACAATTAGATTCTTTTTTGTCCAAAAAGACGTAATCCTATTATTTCTTAAAATTAACAAACAAGCTAAAACCGAATCTCAACCAACATCAGATCAGTATCATTATTTAAGTTTTTGTTTTGCGTCTATAAAAGTAAATAAACTGCCCTTGCAAAACTTATGCGACTTAAAATTCAATAATGCAACATTTATGCTAACTTTAAGGCCCGCTATTTACGGCAGAAACAACCCTTTGAAAGTGGTACTTTTAGATTTCTCGACAACGGTAAAAGCAGACATCAGCCTCTGTTTCAAGTAAAGAATTTACTCAAGTTTATATAAATTAACGCTAAAAGTATGAGTATCAACAAGATCACCGTCCAAATGTGTCATTTCAGACATGCACTGTGTTTTTTTAAAGAAAAAAAACGTTATATTCAAAAATTCATGCCGAATAATATCCGTTTCGCTGCATTTCTTATTTACACTGAGTTATCTGGTACCAGTTATTGCTTATCGTATTCCCATTTGTGCATTTTTAAGATAAAGATTTAGTAGAAAACCTAAAAATATGCGTAGAACAGCATATGCACTATAACATAGCTTTGTGAGACTTAAAAATATCTCTCCGCCACTCGAATACTGGAAGTAATCCGTTTTATGAAAAAAAGTCATAAAAAACCTACATGAAGACACGTTTTATGTTTTACTTTGAAAATCTTCAAAACAGACATTTTCTTGCCAATAAAACACATTCACACTATATTTACTCATATAGCATGGTAATACTACACTTTACTAGTGCCCTTTAGGTTATAGGGAACTAACTCTTTTTACATAGGCCCACATTGTAATGTTTTGTATTATGGGCCTTTCCTAATGTTTAAACTTTTGATACCACCTACTCAGGATGAAAAAACTATCCAAAGTCTATCATAAAACTGCAAGAAATATACATGTACCCGTTAGCCATCATATTTGGGCACTTTTTCTTTTTGAACTCGGTTACCCATAGTTCGGCAGATTTTTTTTTTTTCATGAAAATACTCCACTGGTAAAACATACATATCTGTCACCCAAAATACATCATTCCAAGTATTTTAGCCAGAAGTCATGGATTAGAATTTTAATTTATGAAATTATGTAGTTTTCAAACACATTCAACACATATTAGACTAATGGTGTTTACCTGGAAATATACACCGCGGAAATTCCTATACATTTTCAACCAATCAGAGGCCCTGTGAGTTGCTTCTCCTTGACCAACAAATATACGTTCCACCAATTCCAATTCAAAAAAGCACAGGGAACTAATTTACATGAAATAAGGTAATCGTGCGTTCTGATTGGTCAGTAATGTAAGCAAACCCACTATAAGTGATTTATTTAGAAATTTGACTTTTTAGTGCGTTTATTTTATTTATTTTGACAATATTTTCTACCTTTGTGTATCACTATTCAAATATTTCTCGTCCGTTATTTTGAAGGAAGTGAGATAGTTATTGGAAAATAATTTAAGAAATAATACGTTCCCATGTGTGGTTTATCGTAGAATAACCCGTGTTTTGAGTTCTTATGTGTAAGAATATATCACGTAGGCCTTCGTGATATATTGTTTCGCATAAGAACGAAAAACTAGAGTTATTCTACGATAAATCACACTTGGGAACTTGTTATTTCGATTCTAACACGACATACTTGAAACAACAGTGTTAGAAAAAATGGTAATTACCTTTTACGACATGAACTACACTTCGTGCTACGCACCTGGATTTGGCTGTTGAAATTTCCTCTATCCATTCTCTCCATTGCTTAAGGATTGCAGCAAATATTGTGTAACATGGACATCAAACCTTTCATCAGTTACCCTCCAGTCCCCCAAACCACGGCGAATCTCGCAGATTGTTCCCGTACGCAACAGATTAGTTGCTTGTGCCATTTTGCAGTCGAACTCGCGGGTATCACGATTAAACGCTAGTATTTACAAACGTCACTTGACTTTCATTCATAAAAAGAATTGCACGCGTGGTTTGGCGGCATAAACAGTCAACAGAACAGCCAAAACAGTGCACGCCCATGGGTTATCGCAAAATAACCGTTGACTGATTTTCTTCTATGTGTATGCAGGTTATTTGCTGGTCGTGTTAGAATATTAGATATACGTTTCGATTTATGGAAGGCCTTACACGCCATTATGTTATAGGAAATAATTGTTGGTCCCTTACCCTGTGCCAGTCGTCAGCAAAAAAAAAAATACAGGTAATAGTTTATAAAACAATATATTATAAAAATCATGATTTTTACCGTTGCGTGTCTCACACAAGGGAGTAAACAAAAGTCCGTGGAAGTTTATGTCAAAAGCACCTTAGTTTAAGATACGTTGCAAGAAATTCCCAAATTAGTTATTAAATGACTAAACTAAATCTCAACAGGAAAAGGTAGCCGTGTTTGCGAAGTTTCACATGATTGCGAGTGGTATTACTCATTTCTTTATTTGTAATAGGTAGGACGAAACTGGAACCGGTGTCTATTGTTATTCTGGCTGTAATTATGTCCGTAGCGTCGCTTCAAATTATCAAAGAGTCATTCGCTAAAATATTTGGTTTGATCGACAATTCTCAGTCGCCCCCAAATATGGACTGGGCTACAATAGGCATTGCCAGTGCTACTGTTGGTAAGTTAATGCTATATTACAATATATGATGGATGTTACAATTCTAAAATTAGCTATAGGTTCATAAAACGACAGGTATGTTACATAGACGAAGAAAGGTGTGAATAAATTAATTATATAACCAAAAAACTTGCTCCAGAAATGATGTGTACATGTTGCAATAATACGACTGTATACATGTCTTACATAGAGACAATATGGACAGGGGATACTCGATGTTGTACGAGAGACAATATGGACAGGGGATACTCGATGTTGTACGAATAAGTAATATTTAAAGCTCCACTGGTCACTTTAGAACATAAACTAATCAGTATTTCATTTATTTATTTTGTGCTTAAAATACCCGTGAAATATAACACTGTAAAAGCAGGAGTTATTATAGTGCTGAAACAATGAATGGATATATAATACATATATCATTACATTTTTTTACTTTTTCAGTGATTAAATTCATTCTGTACATATTTTGTCGTCGTGTGAAGCATCCCACCGTGCAGGCATTAGCACTTGACCACAGAAATGATGTTCTTTCCAACTTCATCGCTATTGTTTTTGGTTACCTTGGTAGGTTTAAACTATTTATGTCAGCAGCATTTGTTGAGAACTGAGAGCAACAATTTCCGAGTCTTTTGCACTAGCTGTAAACAAGTTAAGTAACAGCAAGTACATACATAACAAAGTTAAACTAATTCGACTTCTTTAGATAATATTACCTTTTCATTAAGCTTACATAATAACTCGTATTCTAGGTTCTCGGGAAATGCAGACTCAGGTGGACTCCCCTGACCTAGTTTATATTGATCCCATTGGTGCTATTATAATCAGTATTTACATCATTGCAAACTGGGTCATCACAGGATGGGGTAAGCTCTATTTGGCTTTCATGAGAAAAAAATCTCTCTTTTTTGCAAGAAACTAGACAATAAGTATTTTATTTAATATTTAATTTGATTTAAAAGTTCAACAAATATAACATATGGATATATAATACTGTTACTTCTTAGCGCAAAACAAATGATAATCCATGTGCTATACACAGTCAGGTGTACCAGCAAAATGTCATTATACAAAACAATGTGCATTGGAATTATTCTATTTCAGACCAAATAAAATTGCTAATCGGTCATACGGCTACCTCAGCCTTTATTAGCAAAATTACATGGATCTGTGTCGATCATCACAAGAAAATTGAAAAAGTTGAAACAGTGAGAGCATTTCACTTCGGGTACAGCTTTCTTGTCGAGGTTGACATAGTACTTCCACCGGAAATGACGTTGAGGGAATCGCACGATATTGCTGAGCCTCTTCAACAGAAGCTTGAAAAACTTCCAAATGTGGAAAGAGCTTTTGTTCACGTTGATTATGAAGCAACGCATGATCCGAAATCTGAGCACAAAGTAGTGTAAGGGATATGCAACAGTTGTCGGAGTTAATAAAGACAATGACAGATGTATATTTAAGTAATTAAGAATCTGATTAAAATGTTATATATCATTATCGCATAAAACATATGTTTATCATTTCTTATTTGATATATGTGGGGAAGTTGGCACTTACTTGCGGAGAACAGGTTTGTACTGGTACAGAATCCAGGAACACTGGTTAGGTTAACTGCCCGCCGTTACATAACTGAAATACTGTTGAAAAAAGGCGTTAAACCCGAAACAAACAAACAAATGACCTCTGTATAAGCTTAATTATGTCATTTGAAATGAAATAGATTCGTTGGGGTTGTGAAGAAATAGTATGATGCATATCTGCAAGTTTTACATTTTGTACATTTTGAAATTAAAGGTAGTTGAAAGAAATTATCCATTTTGAATCTCAAGCTGGAGGGATAACTTATCTGTTAACTGTTTATATCTTTTAGACTTTAATACATTGTTTTCTTTCAATCATTTCCTTCTATTTCGGAACAAATGTTCAACAGATTTATCATCTAAATACATGTTTAGGATGGCGGCAAAGACCTTTGCAATGAATTATTAGGTACATACTGCAGAATGGTATTGATATTTAAACAAAGAGCAATATACGTACTCAGTAGTGTTTTATGTATATACAATCAAAAGATTGTCTCGCATTTGGACCTTATAATATTAAAAAGCGTAAAATGTAAGCTATCGAATGCATTAGTCATGCACAAATGTAGCGTAAAAATCGATTCAAATTAGTGAATGTCTGAAAACCTCCACTATTAAGCCGAAGAATTCTTTAAGTTCCGTCAAACTTCTTTCTTAAAGGTGGTTTGAATTCACCTTTGAGGGTCGTATACGACCAGGTAGTCAAACTACGATTACGACTCTTTAATGAGTCGTATGATGACGAATAAAAAAAAAAATGTTTTTTTTTTTTTTTTTCAGTGGGGTGTGTGTGTGTGTGGGGGGGGGGGGGGTCAAAATCACGGGCTGCTTCATACTTCATGCAGATGCCTCTCTTTAATTTTACCCACTGGTTTTAGGAGACTGAAAATTTACGCTTTTAT
Organism: Mercenaria mercenaria; assembly: GCF_021730395.1. Lineage (NCBI taxonomy): Eukaryota > Metazoa > Mollusca > Bivalvia > Venerida > Veneridae > Mercenaria > Mercenaria mercenaria. Next base: position 38,641,681 of record NC_069374.1, read on the forward strand.
TAAAAACGTACTTTATAATGCTGCAAACGATTATTTTTATTGTCCCTTATTGATTTGACGGACTACATTATGTTTTTGAATAATTTTGGGTACCAAACCAGTTAATTACTATTAGCCTCTAGTCTACACATAGAGCTGCTAACTCCTGTATACAGTACATACGAACAAACGTGGTGGAGCACTAATATGACGTTAGATTAATGTTATTATGTCAAAAAAGTTTTAGCATGCCTGCAATTAAAGTCTGATAACAGACGAATAGCAATGGCACAATTTATGTTGTTCACACAAGTCGTTAAACAAATTTGTTGTCATTCCATTTAAGACCCATCGTCATGTTTTTTGATGGAGTGCCTCTCTGGACATTTTGCGCGGAGTCAGGTGGAAAGCTTCCGCACTAGTAAAATATTTTATATCTTGAGTTTTGGGCCCATCGTATTAAGTGAAGCGAGTCGACAACGACTTCAAAGGCCCCTAAAAGATTACTAAGGCCAAGATTGAAACCTTTTAAAATACACGTGGCTTAAACCTATGCTTTACTTTGCACGAGCTTTAAAGGCCAGAACATTTTGAAATCATGGGTCAGAATAAGTGTTCGGGACCGATATTATATTAAATTTTTTCCTGCCTTACTGCATAATTTACACTTTTGTGACTTCTATATTCCACGAGTGCTTTTATAAACAAATACTGTCCAGAAGTCACGAAATCCCAACTTCTATCACAATTACTGACAAATGAAAGTATTTTCTTCTTACTGTCCAGCTACGTTCATTTGCTTTCTTTGCTCTCGCTGTGAACTTGTTATACTTTGTCAATATATTCTGGTACAAAACTGATGATATACACACGGATGCAGAGTTTCTTTTTACACAGCGTCTTAAAAACAAGGCTATTCCTTTTACATAGGATTATTAAGGAGAACATATTCCCATACGAAAAGTACGAAAGACCGGTGGTGACATTTCAAATTCTCGATTTCACGATTTCACGTTTTTACTTCACAACTTCATGATTTCTCGATTTTACTTCACAATTTCACGATTTCTCAATTTTACTTCACAATTTCACGATTTCACGTTTTCTCGATTTCACGATTTGTTTTGGAGTAATATCAAAAAATCTAGAGGATGAAGTTTTATGATGTCCTAAACAGTGCAGCATACGTGAGGGTTTTTTCAATGTAGAATTAATACAAGTTGTGACCCCTTTATTGAAATTTGTCAATATTGTTAACAATAATTGGTTGATGTTCATGAAACAAAGAATTAATTAAATGCATGTACATGTATAACATGTTCCAGCAATGTTCTGTAACAACAACCAAACATCAGAGTTCAAATGCGCTCTAGTTTGCATGAAATACTCAAAGTCAAGACCAGTATTTTATTAATAAAACCATCAACCAATTAATCTAATTCGCACTTGTTTTACCAATGATTATTAATGATAATAAATATGTAACAAAATGAGACAACGTTATTGATATTCTGGAACTCTGTCTAAATGTATATGAAGATTGTTTCCTCCGTGACTGTAAAAGGTTTTTGTTTAACCGAGAACAGAAACGTTAGAACTCGCTGTCATACGGATAGCTCTTGCTTTACGTATAATACAATTTACCATGATGTCTGCACATCTACTCAGTCTAAACTTCATTTGTACATAGCTAAAAATGAATTATTTGTGTGTAGCAAAAAACTGAAAGCGAGATATGCACTTATAAAGAATGTCTGTATAGACAAAATAATTCACATGATCAATGCAATATTCAAAGTAAATGTGGTGAAAATGTTCCGCAAAGACATTTACTTTAATACAAGCAAAACGCGTAAAATTTCAAGCCTTTCTTAAAATACAAAAAAAAAAAAAAACCATCGAATATGGCTGCATGATTTGACGGGAGCTTAACCGAATGCTCGGTTTTTGGAAGCGAAGCTTGCGGAGCCCCCCACAGGTAGCAGGCCAGATTTCCATATTTGTAATGCAAGTTGCTCTTGTCATCTTTAATGTACACATTCGCATAGAAAATTGTTCATCTGTGTCAAACACAGCTCATATCTTTAGGTTTCATATCAATCTTTTTGAAATTGAGGTCTTTAAGTCGTAAAATAGAGAAATCATGAAATGGAGAAGAAAAATCTTGAAATCGTAAAATCGAGAAATCGTGAAGTCGACACATCAAGAAATCGGGAAATCGGGAAATTGCGAATTAAAATCGAGAAATCTTGAACATCATTTCGGAATTGCTGATAAACCTCTCTCTTGGATGAAATCATATCTCACTGATCGTTATCAAACGGTGTGTATAGATGGGAAACTATCAAAACCAGTCCACATGCGTTTCAGTGTTCCCCAGGCTTCAGTACTAGGACCCAAATTCTACACCATGTACACGAAGCCTGTTGGTTCCATCTGCAAAAGACATGGACTTAAACATCATTTTTATGCTGACGATTCGCAATAATACCTATCGTTCAAACCAACAAATAAGCAATCTCAAACAGACACAATATATCGTGTTGAAGCGTGTCTTCAGGAAATTGTGTCATGGATGCACAGCAACATGCTCAAGCTAAATACAGATAAGACGGAAGTGATAGTTTTCGCATCAAACAAAACTGCTCATCTAGTTGAAAACGTCACAATTACTGTTGGCGACTCTGAAATAAAACCATAGTTCTGTGTTAGGAACCTTGGGGCAATGCTTGACGCGAGATTAGACATGGAACAGCACATAAACTCGGTATCCAGATCGTGTTATGGTCAGATCAGACAAATTGGTCACATAAGAAAATATCTAACAACTGACGCAACAAAATCTCTAGTAAACTCCCTGGTAACATCACGGATGGACTATTGTAACGTGCTGCTGCATGGAATACCAAAAACAAGTCTTAAAAGACTGCAGCATGTTCAAAACACAGCAGCCCGCCTCATCCCAAAATCGTCCCTCTATGACTATGTTACTCCTATCCTTAAAGATCTCCACTGGCTATCTGTAGAGTACAGAATCAAATTCAAAAACCTAACACTTACCTATAAAACACTACATACTACCCATTAAGAAGACGTTTCCCGTTTGCCAGTTTGCTGTCATTTACTTGTGAATTACTCAAACACCTGTTTGCCCTCGGTACATGTCTTTGAAGCTTACCGGCATGTCATTGGGAATTGTGCGTGTACATTTCACTATGGGAGGAATTTATCGATAAGCATGTTGCAAAACACTCGTATAGGACAAAACCAAAATTTTGTTTGTTTGCCGCTTTACTAGTTTTTATTTCTGTTCATTAAAATATTTTTGATCGAATTTGTAGTCTTGCTAATGCTTTAAAATCCATAAAGAGTGTCCTTAACTTCTGTTTTCTTAGTACAGTTTCTAAAATAATAGAATCGTGCTATCGGTTTGCTTTATCGAGCTATGCACTAATGGATTAGTCCACTCAGTCTGTATAAGTGAGTTTGTTGGTTCCAGCTTTTATGGTGGAAGAAGACCTCGAGGTGCCCCTACGTGCACTATGTCATCACGGGCGGGCATCTGGGAAGTACCATCGACCTTCCATAAGCCAGCAGGATGGCTTCCCAACTTGAAGATTTCATCTCTCTGAGTGAGGCTCGAACCTACATCGGTGAGGGGAAAGTGATTCAAAGTCAGTCACCCTAATCACACGTCCGCGGAGGCCCCGTGTATTTGAGCTGCATACTATAATATTGCGTATATCATGTATAGAAGAGTACTTTATCGAAATAATGCACGGAGGGGCACCTGGGGTCTTCCTCCACCATTAAAGCTGGAAAGTCGCCATATGACCTATCATGTGTCGGTGCGACGTTAAATCCAAAAAAAAAAAAAGTACTTTATCGAAAACATTTGTCTGTTGAAAGAATGCTATGAAATAACAATTTCTGTTTATGATTTCATTATATCCAGCAAAAGAAACAAAAACTTAATTTGAATTAATTTAAATCAGGTATGTCATTTTGCCCTGTCTTGAAAAGACGATGTTAGTTTGTTTGATTTGGATTTAAAGCCATTTTTCAACAGTGTTACAGTCACGAAACGGCGGGCAGTTAACCTAATCAGTGTTCCTGGGTTCTGTACCAGTACACACCTGTTCTCCGCAAGTAACTGCCAACTTCCCCGCATGAATCAGAGGTGGAAGACTAATGATTTCAGACACAATGTCGTTTATCAAATACTCACGGAGAACATACGCTCCACCCGAGGACCGAACTCACGACCCCGAGATCCGTAGACCAACGCTCTACCTACTGAGCTAAGCGGGCGGGCAGACGATGTTAGTGGTCATGTCTGAAGATATCAGAGACATAAATAGATACTTTATTCCATAAAACATACAGCAGCGAATGTAAGAAAAAATAACACTTTGTTGGAAATATCGAACATTTATAGCAGTCCGTTGAAAACTGTGGGTAGGCGCATTCTGTCACAAACGAGGAATACATAATTTGCTCTTTAGACATATATTTGTTATCGGTAATATGTCATTTGTTAAGACATTGACAGAAAGGTATCAGTGTCTTATTCCTTTAGCGAAACATGTTTTATGAGGACTACGTTGGCTCAAAAATAAATATGTGATTCATTGTCTACAATTTTTACACAGGTGTCACATGTTTTCTTTAAAAAAAAAGACGTTACACACAAATATGATGTACATTTGTACCTTAAAACTGTTGTGCACTGTGAATTGTACCTATTTTACAGTCGAATATCCCCGTTGCCAAAGCTAGTTTCATCTCGAACTGCTTTTTAATCTTTAAGAATATTTTCATTTAACGCTAATGCTGGCTAAATCATTGCAGAGATAAAAAAAATTTTCATATCCATTCTTTCTGCATTCGAAATACTTGTGACATGATCAGCGCAAAGAAAAATTACCTTTGTCAAAATTCGATTTATAATTTAATAAAGAAAAAGTAAAACATTTTTTAAACTTGCGGAATACTTCATGTGCTTTTCCAAACAGCTTTTGTCTTAGTATTCATAAAAAATGTCAGTTATAGAAATCGTGTATCCAAAATGTATCACAAAGTGGTAATTTTCGCGTTATACCCATTTAATAAAGATGTTTTAAAAATGTTTTGCCAAGACATGCACCGCACACTGTTCTTATCATTTAGTGTTATTGAATAGCTTGAAATATATCTATGAACAAAATCGGAACAAATGTTCCTTAACAAAAGTTAAGACGCCCTCGGCTGAAAGTAATACTTTCAAAATTGTATTTTATTGAAACAGTGCGATATATATTATCTACAATAACCCCATTCCGTTTGTTATTATTGACACATTTTCTGAATGTACTGTATAGCACAAGCTAGTTTATATATACGTATTATGGCGGAAACGTTGCACGTGCTTTCAATGATGTGCCTTCGGTGTACTGCGTATACATACATAATTTTTTATGTTGACATTATAGTTTCGTGTAAATAGGCATGTTGAACAGTTATCTTAGATTAGAAACCAACATATTAATTGAAACACACAACTATTTTTTGATTGGCCTATACGCTTGTCATTGTAAGAGGAAACGACAGCTGGTGACTGTGACGTATAAATTGCGGCAATATCAAACTATCGGTTTTTAGGTTGAAACCACGAGGTGGTTGAGACCTATAATTACCGTATTCCAGAGCTTGCAAAAATATCAGACTAACCATTTTCACTGAATGACAGATTAATCCGCTGTAAGGTTTTTGCCCGTTTTTTCGGGCTAATCGACAGATATTCTTATTGCTATAAACTGTTTTCTGAACATTGTTCTACAGTCGGTTGATATTTTCATACATATGTAAATACAATAAGGTTAAATAATGCGTCATTTTCGTATTAAAATTATGTTTTTAAGTCTGTTGATCCATCGAGCATGGCTAAGTTGAAAAGCGAAGGTGCATTCCTTTAAAACACTTCAGAAAAAAAACCCAGACGTGACCGAAGCGCACGAAAATATGCCGTGAAAAAATAGTTCAAAACGTATAATAAAGATTTCTTTAGTTTAGCCTTAATACACAAGTAAAAAATTGCTACAAGATGCAGCAAATAGATGGTCGCACGGCCCCCCAAAAAAACAAAGGGTTTGTAATAGTCTTCTTATCAGCGAAGGTATATTTCACCCAAGATGATAGTGAAAGTGGAATGATAGAGAATAAAACAGAACAAGCAGAAACTGCAGTTGCTAGATCTGTAAATGTTGCACACTGCTACTTATCCCCGATTTAAAAACTTGTCACCTGAGAAAATTAAAAACAAGAGGGCCAAGATGGTCCTAGGTCGCTCACCTGAGAAACACACCATAACAATGTAAACATGTTTGACCTAGTGATTTCATGGAAACAAATATTCTGGCCAATTTTGATTAATATTGGACCGAAAATGTGGTCTCTTGAGTTTAAACAAGTCTTAGATATGCGCTAGTGACCTAGATTTTGTCCCAAGATGACCCATATTCAAACTTGACCTAGATTTTATCAAGGCAATTATTCTGACCAAATTTCATGAAGATCAATTGAAAAATAAAGTCTCTATCGCATACACAAGGTTTTTCTTTGATTTGACCTATGACCCACTTTTTGACCCCAGATGACCCATTTTCGAACTTGGCCTAGATTTTATCAAGGTAATCATTCTGACAAAATTTCATGAAGATCAGTTGAAAAATACAGCCTCTATCGCATACACAAGCTAACTATTGACAGACAGACGCCGGACGTCGAGTGATCACAAGAGCTAAAACTCAGAGAGTACAAATATGCCCCCAAGAGTAAACAAAATAGTGTGGAATAAATTTATTTCAAGGTAAATACAGTATTACAGCAATATAAGTAAATAAAATGCATTTTCATATTTCATCTGTAGATCTTCTATAAAAACTTGAAAAAGTTAACTTCACAGCGCGACAGTTTGCACAGCCAGACCAGGATTCGAACCTGGAACCTCCCCAAAACACAAATTACCATACGTAATTTCCTCAATTTTGGGTTGCTCTGCCAATTGAGCTATCTGGCCAGTGGAACTGCAATATCCTAGCAATATCACTTAAGATAAATTTTCGATTTCTGGTTTTTAAAGCTGAAAGGGAGCACTAAAATGTGGAAAAAAAATGGTATTAAATGGGGATTTTAGTAATCATCCAAGCTTTCTACCAAGTCAACTCTGTATATAAGCCGATTTACCACCTTTTGCTATTGAACCTGCTGAAATTCTCTCCAAAAAAACTAATTAAAATCCTCTATTAATATTTAAAACAAGCATTGTCACATATAAATACAAATTAGGTTAGAAAAAAGGTTTGTTTCCGATATCCCAACCTACCTTCTGGCCGGACCCTAATTCTTTTTCATTGCCTTTGGAGAAGGGTTTGTTCAAATGTTTTAACAAAAAGTTGAAAAACTGCACTTTTTATGTTTTAGACATGGTCAGTGATGTTAGAAATCAACTTACTCAGGGATAAATTAGCAGGGGCTAAGGGTGTAACAATATATCGAAATTCATTTTATCATGATACATTAGTTTGGCGATACGCATATCGTATCACAGGCCTGTTTCACAATACGTAAACGATAAGTGAAAACTAGAAATATTGAATGATATCTTTCATACAATCAGTGTTAAAGATAGTAACAAAAGAAACGTATCATTTATTACAGTTTCTTAAACTTTAAAGCAAAATTTCAAGTACTTGCCAAGAGTAGAGACATTGATTATTTTTCATTTTGTCACATGAATGTTTACTTACAGTACTCAATTCGTATCGCGATATGTACCGTATCGTTGCATCTGTATCACGATGCATATTGTATTGTGAGACTAGCGTATCTTTACACCTCTAGCAGGGGCCAAGTAGCCCTTGGTTCCTAGATTTTGGACTAGGTCCCTAAATTGTTGGAGAACATGCCCTTATACCTAATGTTACAGTTATTTTTGACAGTCTGGGCCCCTAAATTAAAATAGCTAATTTATATCCCTGTTACTGATGCTCTAAAGGAATAACCCCCTTATTCGTATTTTTTGTACACAAAAAATAGTTTCCGAAAGGTCCCACTTAATAATAAAATCAAAAAAAAATATTACTGACCTACCTACCTATTTTTCTTGAGCATGTTACTGGAAACAAATTTTTTTAGGCCTTACAGTACATGTATACTAGCTAAATTGTAGTCATATAGGGTATCTTAAACAGGAAAGTGTGCAGATTGGAAATCATACACTGTTTTTCAAAGTGAAAGTATCATGTATTTGAATGGGACTAAAATTACATTTTCATTTTTTTATTGAATGGGTGTGTAATCTCTCTATAAATTTATATCTACGGAAATACTCCCTACAATCAATTTCTGATCATAACTGGGAGGTCGGGGCAGTTGTTAAAAACTAGAGAAATCTTCAAATAAATAAATGTAGCACAAAATATGCAATTAGCTGCGGTCTCTTTAGCAGAAAAACCTGAAAAATGTATTAATGTCATAATCCAGGACATTGACTTTAATACCCTATAAATCTTCATCATTTAAATTCTATGTCAAAAGCACAATTGATTTGTCATTCATACACATACAAGTGTCCAAAACACAATTTTCGTCTTGTAATCAAAACTAGCAGAAAAGTAGTGGTTGTTATTTATCATCAGGAAGTATGTACCAGAAGACTGAGAGTCAAAATTTATCACGAGGTCTCAAATCGCCCATTATCTGGACTATCATTGGACTTTATAATAAGATGAAATGCCCCCTTGTGCAGGACATTGGAATATGTTTAAAAATAGCTCGCTTTAATGATAAATTGGAAAAACCTTGAACAGCGCCACCTGCCGAGTGTAACATATGTACATGTGTAGTAAATTCGCGCCATAAGTCACATAGTCTATTGTTTACACTTTTCCGTCTTCAAAAAACTTCAAATTTATACTCATAAAAATTAAAAAACTTACATCAAAATGCTACTCTGACTGCAACTCACCTCTATAAACCTATGCAAAATCCATGTTATTTATTTAATATTAAATTTAAACTAGGTCATCACTTTGGGTGACTTGCTAGGACTTTGGTTTATTCTACAATTTAGTTCCACACATGAATATTCAACTGGCACTAAAAATGCACTAAAAACTTAAAACCTGTATGTATACTATGTATTGTCATTGGACTAGCCTTAAGTTACTTCTTTGGCTTTACACACCGGAATGACTTGTTTTATGATATCAAAAATCACAGGTTAAAACAGATATCTTCCAGTTATAACATGCATAGATAAAACAAATAGGAAAATCACTAATTTTTTCATATTTTCCGAAAATTCTGAGTGATCCATATTGGCAGAATGTCTGCGAAACAGGTCTAGGTTTTAAAATATATACAGTACATATATGGACAATCCATGAATTCAAAGATTTTTCAGTCTATAATTTTACAGAACATATGAAATCCTAGACCTGTTAATTTATCTATCTCTTTTGACAAGCTTACTGTCGCTGAGTGGCTGCTTTTTTAATTTCTGATATTTGGCTTTGCAGCCTCAGTTTGACCGTCACAATTATATAAAACAAACTATCGATGTACGTCGGATCAGTTCGACTATCTATCTCTTTAAAGTACTGCCTCGCGCCTCTTATTACTAGTACATGTGTATAGTATCACTGTATGTACAAATTCTCTCTGACACAGAGGCGGTCTCAAATTAATAAATTAAAATGCCTAATGTTTCAGTAACTGCAGGACATTGGGATATATTTATAAATATCTTCGTTTAATAATTGGAAAAACCTTACACAGCGCCACCTGCCAAAAGTAGCATATGTACATGTATGTGTAGTAAATTCGCGCCAAACGTCACGTGGTCTATAGTTTACACTATTCCGTCTTCATAAACTTCACATTTATACGCATTAAAAATGTTACTTTGACTGCAACCCTCCTCTATAAACCTATTAAAATGCGTAACTAAGCAAAAAGTCTTCTAAAGCATGCTATTCATTTATGTTTCCTATTGATAGTGTAAGTAGGTTATCACTCGGGGTGACTCGCTAGGAGTTTGGTTTATTCTACAATTTAGATCAACGCATGTGAATAGGCACTCAAAATGCAATGTTGCCAAAAACAAAATTGTTGGTAACTTACCTTGTTCTTGACAAAATCCACTTCAAAATGTTTTAATAAAAAAAGACGTCACACTGACATGTACAGCAAGAATGACATAGTTTTCACTGCGCATGCGCGAATAGCTGTGCGCGTATAACTTGAAAGGCTGAAAATGATCAAATCCGATTCAATATAATGCAAATTCTACAAATATTGCAAAATATTAACCTGAAGGAACAGTATCAAATAATATCAATTCCATTATTGTTGCGATTACACGTTAGAATATTCACTTTCCGAGTGCCAAACGAAATTTTAACAGAAAATATGACTCGAAGGGAAAACATTGTCAAAACCGAACCCATGGAACATTCTTAAACCACCTCTATATGCCCGGCCCTGATGGGCCGTGCAATAATGCACTCGTCAGTAATAAAACAGCATATGATCTGAATCATTTTTATTAGTTGTATAGGATATAGATCTGCATGCGATTCTTTCTACCTGTCCTGATTCGAATGACAAGGGAGATCACTGTGTAGGAGTAAGCTAAATGATAAACTGCTTTATTTCATTTAAAAATAGATTTGCTTTCTGAATTACTTCCCTTTATTCTTATTTTATCCTTATTTTTGTACAGCTTTTATAATGACCGATTCATATTATTTGTTATTTGACATTTTATTTTATCGTTTTAATATCTTAAGATTTATGTAAACTTGAGTCAAAATATTTGTTTAAGATTTACTTTTTATAAATAATTATAACTGTAGTATATTAATTGCTATAATAGTCCATTTAAGCTACACGTTAGAAGTTAAGCAAATGGTCGTGCTGCATGTGCACGTCTGGTTAACTTGCATATTTGTCTCGATATTTAATGTAACAACCTTTTTTAGTACTTACAAGATAAATAATTGACATTCCTTGCAAATCCTGAATATATTTAGATATTAGCGGTACTTTACTATGACTTTTAACAACATTACATCAGTTCCGGATTTGTATTTTAATTGTTGTTGAATTGAAAAATTCACAATGTGTTCATTCCAGGCCGCGCCATGGGGCCATATGCGCGTATTTTACCGCTTGGGCGCATAAATGATCACCCTATAGCGCCGATCGGGCGCGCAAATTTTTAGAACAAAATATTCAACCCGTTTAGAACACTAGCCGTAAGCGCCGACTTCCAGCTGTTGTGAATCGAACGCGACTCTTTCGGTGACGTAACGCGCAATTTCATTGGTCGATGTAAAAATAGTAGCCAGTCTCCAGTTGCATAACAACATACATCTTTCAATGTTGCTATGCGATGGCTGAGAAAAAGCGTAGTCGCGAATCAGACAAAAAAGAAAAAACAATTTTAAGCTTTTTCCCCAAACGACAGAAATCGGCTAACGATGGGGAAGAAAGTCAAAGTGTTGAGAACTTATCTGAGACCGATAAAACATCCGATAGCGAAGCGACATCGTCAGCATCCGACGAAAAAAGGACATTTCAGAGCAAATGGCTGTCCGACTTCCCTTGGTTGCGTTTTAATTACGACAAAAATATCATATATATATATATATCTCTGCTCTCGTCAGCAAAAATACTGATAAAAGGTGATCTTAGCAAAGCATTATCAATGTCTCTTCGAACAATATGGGCTAGGGACTGTAACATGTCATTGGCTGTGTTCTCAGAATTATAGGTAACATTTTCTCTTGCAAAAATAACAAGTTTCTTTTGGACACATAGATGTGTCCAAAAGAAACTTGTTATTTTTGCAAGAGTTTCTGATTCTGAAACATGTAAGTACAACACATTACCTGGAAAATGTGAAGGTACCAAATGGAACCGGTGAAGTTGTGTCACAAGCTATATTTGATTGTTTGGAAAGCCGGGGTGTACCAATGTCAAAAGTTATGGGGTTTGGCAGTGACGGAGCCAAGGCTATGACTGGCACTAAAGAAGGTGTTACAGGCCATCTATTGAGAGTAAATCCTATGCTCATCAATTACCATTGTATTGCCCATAGACTTGCTCTTGTTAGCTCTCAAGCAGCAAATACTATTCCTTACATGAAAGAATACCAAGAAACACTTACTGGATTATTCTATTTCTTTAAAGCATCAAGCAACAGGGCTGAGAAATTATCAGATATTCAAAATTTGTTAAATGAACCACAGTTAAAAATAAGGGAAGTTCATGAGGTGAGATGGATGTCTATCTACAAGGCTGTAGAGGCAGTGTACAGGTGTCTTGACTCATTGATTACACTTTTTAGTACAGACACTGATTCAAAGGCAAAAGGTTATTCTAAAAAGTTGGCAAACAGTGACTTTATCTCCACTACATATATGTTGATGGACATTCTGCCAATTGTCACAGAACTTTGTTTAGTTTTCCAGAAATCCAATTTGGATGTGTCTATGGTTGAAGTTTGTGTTGAGCAGTGTTTAAGAGACTTAAAAAAACACAAGACTGGAGGAACTCTAGCACACCAGACTTACCTTGATAATCTAAAGGAAGACCTAAAAACAGTCAGTGGTAAATTGATGTTTAAAGGGAATCACATTGTATCAAAGGGACATAGAAATGTCAATACTCTGAGGGACAATTTTGTTGACAGTTTGGTGGAGAAACTGAATGACAGATTTCCTGCCAAAGATAGCAATGTCATCTATGCATTTGGATGCTTAGGTATGAGACCTTTGTCATGTTTATCTAAAGAGGACCTAGGTGAATGGGGAAATGAAAAAAATGGATGTGCTTATTAACCACTATGGAAAGAAACAGATCCATAAGCATGGAGAGCAAAGTAGCAGCAGTGCTGACCCCATTATTGATGCAGAAGCTACCAGAAAGGAGTGGGGTAAGGTAAAACCTTTGGTTGTGAATGCTGGATACCCTCGTGACAAAATGCCAGAACTTTGGCAGTTAATATACAAACACCACATGGAAGACTTTCCAAATTTGTTGAAATTAGCAGCTTTAGCTCTGACAGCTCCTATCCATACCTCTGACTGTGAGCGGGGATTCAGTACTCAAAACATAATCAAATCCAGTCAGAGAAACAGACTTAGTCCAGAGAGAGTAGATGACCTGATATTAGTTTGCAAGGAGGGTGTATCATTGAAAACATTTGACTTTAGAGGTGCTCTAGCACACTGGAGAGGAAAAAAACAAAGACGAATATTTTCTGCATAAGAACTGTACATAGAAATTAGTTACTTAGTCACTGAGAAAATTTAAAGCTTGAATTTCAAATAGATGATCTTGACTTGTGTTCTGAGATTTTGGTAACAGGAAATGACTGTGTACATCAGATTGTAGTGTTATTTTGAATAACTTTTAAGTTTTTAAGCTGAATGCAAGAAATGTTGAAAATTATTAATACAGATGTATAGTTAGTCACTGGAGAAGAATTTAAAGCTTAGATTTTAAAACAGATGATCTAGTCTTAGAGTTATTTTGAATAACTTTTAAGTTTTTAAGCTAAATGCAAGAAATGGTTGAAAATACAGATGTGTAGTAAGTCATTGGAGAGGAATTTAAAGTTTAAATTCTAAAATAGATGATCTTGGTGTAATTTTGAATAACTTTGATGTTTTTCAAGCTAAATGCAAGAAACTGTTGAAAATACAGATGTTTGGTAAAGGTAAGCAGTTTGATTTTTTCTCATGACCCCAGTTTTTTTCAAATGTCCCCAAGTTTTTGCCTTAGTTGGGCCATATGGCCCCACATACAAAAATTCTGGAATGAACACTGCCTATTATTTTTGCCAAATCGATAAGTGAGTTTCTCTGTATACGTTTACTGTTCTGATAATACTTATCAATCCTGCATTACTCTATGTTTTAAATTGATGACATTATGTCATCAAATAGTTTTCTTTTTTTGTGTGTGTTTTCTAGCCGAGAGATTAAAATAAATGATCATAGCAATTTCAATTTATTTACTTTTAAAAAACATAAATTTGCTATTTACGATCGCGCTGTATGAAATTATTACTGTGTATCTGTTCATATTACTTTTTTATATGGATATATTACTGGCTTAGAGGTTATGTTTATCAAATTATCACTGAATGTAAGTAATTAAAAGAAAAGTCTCTAAAGTAAAAAGTGATAAGTATAATTTTGTTTGTTTTTGATTTCCATAACATCGGTCAAGTATAATAAACTATAGATTCAAGATTCAAGATTTATTTATTAAGGCATAAACATTATACAATGTCCATCACCACAAACTAAAATGGCGGTATAATTTGCACATGAGAAAAGTACAATAAAGAAAGTATAATAAGTAATCTGTACAAATACAACAGTATAATGTATTGTATTATAACTAATCAATGTATTTAATATTAAACATATATTCACTATACCACAAAAAAAGTATTATAAAGAATTATGCTAATTTTTATGTAGTAAAATGCTTAAAGTGTGACATAAAAATTAACCATTTGTTTTTTCACGTAATATATTTGCTAGATATATATACTTAGCTAAACTATTTATAACCTTATGCTGACTGTTTTTCATTAGACTTCTGAATTTGTATAAATTAGGCCAAGAGCAGTAATATTTTGGTAGGTGTTCCTGTCCTAGTTCTCTATAGTAGGGACAAAGAAGTAAAAAATGGTATTCTGTTTCAATTGCATTCATGTTACATTTTGAACACATTCTTTGATCTCTATCAATATTTCTGAATCTACCCTCTTCTATCATAAGCCTGTGCGCAGAGCACCTGAATCGTGAGAGAGCTATTCTGTAATTTGAATGTTTAACACAATTAAGGTATTTTTCGACTTCAAAATTGTCTTTAATCATATTATAAGTATCTAGTTTTGTTGAATTTTCAATTTCAGAAAACCATCCTTGATAGTATTTATCGTAGATACGTTGAATAACACTTATTAAAATCAATTTCATTTGGTTTATCGAAAACATTTAGAAACCCTAATGTTTGCAATAGATAGTTTACATCAAAAGACCATTTATTAACAAAATGATTATTTCTGTCTTTCATCATCAACAAATTATATAACAATGAGTCTGGTTGCTTAACAATTCGATACCAGTACTTGATTATGCGTACTTTACGTAACACCAATAAAGGTACTCTTCCAAATTCACCATATACAGCAGCATTTGATGTTTGCTGTCTTACACCTAGAAGTTGTTTTAAAAACTTTTTGTTAACACGTTCAATATCTGGTGAATTATGAAGACCCCAGACTTCAGATCCATAGTTAAGAATAGGCATGATCACAGAATTAAACAATTGTAATTTTTCAGATAAATCCAGAGGTAAATTATCAAAGAGAGAGTTTAGAGAGCATAGAGCCTTCATAGCTTGCTCTGACAATGATTTTTGAGCTTGAAAGAAGCTACCATTAGATGAAATTGTTACACCTAAATAAGTAAATTTA
Source organism: Mercenaria mercenaria (assembly GCF_021730395.1). Taxonomy (NCBI): domain Eukaryota; kingdom Metazoa; phylum Mollusca; class Bivalvia; order Venerida; family Veneridae; genus Mercenaria; species Mercenaria mercenaria. Next base: position 38,657,204 of record NC_069374.1, read on the forward strand.
TCGACAATTTTAAGATTCTGGTTATTATACATAAATACATCATTTTCTTTTCTGTTACCCTTTTTACATATCATAATAACTGATTTTTCAGGGTTAACAGTAATTCCCCATTTTTTGGCAATACATATATAATTTATCTAGTAATATCTGCAAACCGTTTTTAGTATACGAAAAAAGAACTGTGTCGTCAGCAAACAATTATAGCAGAAATATTTTTATCTCTTCCAGAGAAAATACTTCAACATTTTCCTCATATAGATAATCGTACATATCATTGGTAAAAAAGATAAATATCAGAGGAGACAATGGTTCTCCCTGTTTAACACCAGTGTTACATTCAAAATACTCAGTTATTGCACCATTCACCCTTACACATGATTTAACATTTTCGTACATAACTTTTAACATTTTAACAATTCTAGAAGAAGCTCCATATTTTATCAGTTTTAACCATATACCCTTAATTCAGTGTACATGTTATAGAATTATGGTCCGTAAAGTAACAAATTATTTTTATATATGCCCTTATATAACCTATACAAGATAAAAAAAAATATTTTGAATATCAAATAACAAAATATTTTACAATATTTTCAGTATTTTAAAAATTGGGGGTGAAATGTCTAGGGTTTGTAAAATTGGGGGTGAAAAGTCTTGGGAGGAAATGTCTTGGGGAGGAAAAGTCTTGGGGGTGAAACGTCTGGAATTCAGAAAATTTTGCTTTGCACCCCACCCCATCGCGATCAAAGTTTGATAAACACAAAAATTTGAATTTTTCCAACATCGATATAATCAACTTAGATTGGATTTATAAACTCAAACATGGTTGGTGAGATCTACAAATAAATTGAAAAATATATAATAAATACCTTCTGTTCATCAAATGTTCATTAACTGTGGAAAAATCCTTCAAACTTTACGCTTCGTCATGTTTATGCTTTACATTACACACCATCATTGTATCAGTAGACTGCATACATGTGTAAAGAAGACACAAACATTTTTTAAAAGTTTTAGTGTAAGATTTAAAGTTAGCATGTCAACTTTCTCGACTCAAATTAATTTGGAAAACGAAATTGTATTTTTGTAAATTGTTGTTTGCCTATCATTTTCAGGGATTAAATCGCGGCGTGTAAACTTACTTTGAGTCTAATACGCGTAATAATACAATAATAAGGAACGTCAATTCAGTCGCGTATCAAGAGAGGTAGCGCTTATTACAAGTTAAAGTAAAGTTAGGTTGAAAAATGATATTTTTAATAAATATGCAGATGAAAAGATTTCATAAATCTCGGACCTTTCGACTTCGGCCAAAATTGATTCAGGATCCATAATTTGCTTACGTTGGACCCACAACAGCATATTCAAAACGTTCACCAACAGCGCGTGCTCACGAGAATCTCCTTGTTTGTACACGTTTTTTCCCTGTTTGTGCCTGCCCAAAATCGGCAAAAAACAAAGGTTTTATGCAAGAATACAAATTAAGTTTTCTAATTAATTAAAGGGTGATTTCAGCACAAATATAGTATTGAGGGTAATTTAGTAATTTTTTACAAGCCCTTATTACTGAACAAAAACTGGAATTTCAAACTTGTGATGTGCAATTTTGGCTGTAACTGTTGGATATTCGTTATTCTCAACTTTAAAGAGAGTTTATTTGACATGTGTGCATTTCAGGCAAAATGTTCGCATTTTTGTGGATACTGTACTATGATTATGGACCAGCTCCTAGACTATGACATATCTTTTTTACATTTTTATAATTGAATGTAATGAACTGAGACAGTCTATATCCTATGGCCAATATGATAATTTTATTTTAACATCATTCCTCTGTGAAAATCTCTAGAATAGACTGGCTTTTGTCTCTATGAAATTGAGTTCGACAAAAAAAGGTGAAAAATGCAGAAATATATTTATTTTCAGCCTTGTGGCTAGTCTACTATGATTATGGCATGCGAATAACATTCGATTATTAAGCGATCACTATTACAAGTAAAATGATCTTAGTCTGGAAGTGATCTTTTTACACCATCCGTCGACATGACGAGAAAGTTTGTTACTTATTCTTTATTCCTTGTTCCTTTTTGGAATAAGGAATAGGTAACTAGTTACTTTTTGTTACTTATTCCTTATTCAACTGCGAATAAGTAACAGACACATTAACACCAGATAAAGTCTCGTCTCCTTCACCATTTTTTCAACATGATTTAGTAACACACTTTAACCTACAAAACGTTTTCCGAACACAAGGCATCTTTCTTTCACCAGAAAATTGCAGCTAAATAATTAGAATTCGAATAAGTAAAAGATGAATGAACACCAAATAACATCTCATCTCGTTCACCATTTCTTCAATCTGATTTTGTTGCTCACTATAACACCTACAAAACGTGTTCTGAACACATCCGAAAAATCATATAAGTCTGTTCTAAACACATGTCTTTTCTTTTTCGCCGAGTAAATAGTTTCATTTTGTTTCTTATTCCACATTCCTTAAACGCGCGAGAATAAGTAACAGACAAATTAACACCAGATAAAGTATCACCTTGTTCACCAAGTAGTAACACACCATTTAACCTACAAAACGTGTTTGAAGATTATCTCTCACACAGATGTCAACATGCTGTACTTCCTGGCGTTAAATCTAACTGGGCTTTTGTAAAAGCTGGAGTTCCCCAGGGTTCAAATCTCGGGCCTCTTCTTTTAATATTCTTATCAATAACATCGTAGAAGAAATCAGACCATGCAACAAAAATATTTTTTTTATGAATAGATTTAGCAAAAGGATCGAGTCCAGTTTTATTAGACAGGCTAGCTGCCAATTCACGTGCGCTATCCCACTACTGTCCAACACGGGAACTTTTGCCTGCTGTGTTTCCACCCTGGTTTGTTTGATTGTTTTGGGTTTAACGCCGTTTTTCAACAGTATTTCAGTCATGTAACAGCGGGCAGTTAACCTGACCAGTGTTCCTGGATACTGTACCAGTACAAACCTGTTCTCCGCAAGTAACTGCCAACTTCCCCACATGAATCAGAGGTGGAGGACAAATGATTTCAGACACAATGTCGTTTATCAAATAGTAACGGAGAACATACGCCCCGCCCGAGGATCGAACTCACGACCCCGCGATCCGTAGACCAACGCTCTTACCTACTGAGCTAAGCGGGCGGGCTGTTTCCGCCCTGGGCCAATACGTACCTTCTTAGACAACCTGGACCACCAGGCTCCCCCGAGTCCCGATATTGATGCCGGGCTTAGTGCGGACGCCCGATCGACACTGACGGGCTGACAGCAGGGCTCCCACCCTCAAACCGTCCTCAGGTCCCGGCCTCCAAGTAACTGGATTACAGGAGTACGCCAATATTCCCGGCCGATTGTAACTCTCGATAATTTGACTTATAACCTTTCAATTAAAGAATTTCTTTTATTTATTTATTTTTATTTTTGGTAAATTTTGTCATTGATTTGTCATTATTTGATCTAATAGATAAGCGTTGCGCATTTTTTCAAACGAGTTAAATTTTATAAAATATTTATGATTAATATTGCCATGTGTACATGGCCATTTCATATACACAAGATAAGATTTTAACAGGACAAATAGTTTCCTTTGATTGACAGACATACAGCAATCTGCATATCAATGACCGGTGGCTACCGTTTGCAGTGAATAATTACTGAATTTCATATTCTGTTGGTTTTTTTTTTTTATCTCAGTATAAATTTAAATTCTTTCTGTCGTTTGATTTGGAAACTTGAACAGAATATGATTTCATACGCATAGATTGTAATGCGTTGTTGTGAAACATTTCAAACAACAGGAAAACATTTGCAAATCAGGAAATGTGTTTTGAATCTAACTGATAGATATCACATACTAGTAGTTAATTAAGAAAATACACTTATTGTGTCATTGTATCTTTTATACCCTATTTGTAATGTCCAAACGATTGCCCTCGGCAAAAAGACAAGACCATTATGACATTATTTTAACCTAATGTTTCGTGAAATTATATTTGCAAAAGTCTTAAATGGTTTGTAGTTTTTATAACATGGAAAGATGTAGCGAAAGTACAACAAAATGAACCAGAAACTGCATAGGAAAAAGGGGCGAAACACTGGTAAGGGATTACAGCCCTTATGTCATATCATGTGGCTGCAGATGTAAAACAACTTTAATCCTATCCATTTAGTAAAAACAGAGATATAATGAAAATGCACCAAAACTTTAACCTGAAATATATATATATAAAGTAAACAGCGGGAATATTTATGGACCTTGTGTCATTTAATGCGAGTGATGATATGAAACAATTATATTAAGTTTGAATCAAATCCCTTCTGTAATAGCAGATATATTGTTCAAATGCATTAAAATTATAATAAAATTCTTAGTAAAGAGTGGGCATATTTCGGGAAAAATTGAAGCCAGAGTTATGGACATTGTTATATATGATGTGGGCGATGATGTGGAACAACTATTTTAAGTGTGAACCAAGTCCATTTAAAGATGTTTTTCACAATTATTTCTAGCGGACAGATTTTTCTATAACTGCATATTTATAGACTGATGTATCACAAGTTAAAATATATACCAAAAAAAATAATAGGTACCCGTGCTTCTTTTTTCAATATTCAAAGTTTATTAAGAACACCAAATTGGTATTTTTGTCTGAAGAAACAATACATACATGTCATAATAAAACAAGTGCAAACAGCTATTTACTTAAAATTCACTCTGATGTTACTGTTTTTGCATCACAATTAATGAAACCACTATAACTATGAATAAAATGTCATCATATCTAGATATACATGTATTAACACAGAAAAAATACTTTTGACAGATGTCGAGTATCTGAAACTGAGCGAGCCAAGTCCATGAAGTAATAAGTGAGATAAAGTGAAAGTGCATCAAAACTTTAACCAAGGTGCGGAAGGACGCGGAAGTTGACGCCGACGCCAGGGCTAGTAGGACAGCTCCCTATATACATGTACTTCGTATAGTAGAGCTAAAAAGGGAAAGGAAAGTTTATCACATTAACCAATTTTAAATGGACAACAAGTGCTGAGCTTGGATCTATTCCATCATATTTACAGACACCTTCTATCAACTGACAATGTACAAATCTCCGTAACTCAACTGTTTTGAATCCGAGAAAAAAGCAGTCCCTCATTTTATTATAGGTTTGACTGAAAGTGGATATCCTGAGCTTCTGAAAGTAACCAAAGTTTTTATAGAACCGGTGTAAATAAAGAGAAAAGGGTAAAAATTGCTTGAAAATAATTTCTTTTGCAAATGACCTTCTGCAGTTTTGTACAAATGGTAGACTGGACCACTCCATTCTGATTAAATGCATTACACTATTCATTCTAACAGATGTGAGGAGGAAAGTAGCAGGTCAACGGAATTTAGTGCTTTTCTCAAATATATTTCTATAGAGAAGGTAGTTGGTTTTGTCTCCTGAACATTGTGTCAAGTATTGCATTGATATATTATATGTAACTCTATGGGAAATTAGTTGTACTTTTGGGCCAATAGGTTCATCCAAGGCCATTTTGCTTGCCAACGCAGCATTAGGTTCTCACCCAAAAATGCTTCACGGTCTGGCTGTGCACGTGGGCTGATACAGGTTAAAAACCTAGGACCACTATTGTAAAACTACCTACAAAAATTCACCAAAATGATCCTGCAGCACAGTAACTTTGTAATATAATTCATTCGTAATCATTTTGAAATAAAACCTTTAAGGGAGTGATTAAGGTGCTGGTCGCTCAACCGGGGGGCTGTGGGTTCGAGCCCCATTGGGATCACGACCATGCATTCTCATATGACACTGGTACTGGCTTTTTTCAGGAAGCAGACTCGAGAGTGGTTCAAATAAGCTTGAAACTTTCATCACAATCTAGCTAAATAAAATTAGTATAAACTAATAAGACCTTTATACTTAGACCATTTTATTAACATATGTATGAAAATAAACCGGCAGCAAACTTTTCATTCCCCACATTTAAGTTAAAATAGGTCATCACGAAAATTACGAAGGTTTTGGTCTAAAAAACAACACCAAATAATAAGAAACATGTTATTGATTTTTTGTTTATTTTGGGTTTTACGCCATTTTTCAACAGTTTTTCAATTATGTAACAGCGGGCAGTTAACTTATCCAGTGTTCCTGGATTCTGTACCAGTACAAACCTGTTCTCCACAAATAACTGCCAACTTTTCCACATGAATCAGAGGCGGAAGACGAATGATTTCAGACACAATATCTTCTATCAAATCATCACGGCGAACATATGCCTCGCCCGCGAATTGAACTCGCGGCATCGAGAAAGATGTGGGAAGTAACACTGTACAGGCTGACTAGAGTGACCTCCCTTTATTTTACAAATGACATCGAGAAAGGCAGGGAAATATACTTTGTAACTTAAAAAAGACCAAATCGGTTAGAGTGACATCAGGGGAGATAGGAAAAGCAACTCTGGGTGTTTAAACAAACAGGTCGGTTAGAGCGACATCTTCCTTATATTGCAAATGGCATCGAAGGAGGTAGGGGAAGTAACTCTTGGTGGCTAAAAAAACCAGGTCGGTAAGAGTGACTTCTCTTTATATTGCAAATGGCGTCGAGAAATGCAAGGAAAGTAACTTTGTATGTAAAAAGAACCAGTTCGGTTAGAGTGACTTCACTTTTGCAAATGGCATCGAAAAATGCACGGAAAGTAAAAAAAAATCAGTTCGGTTAGAGAGACCTACCTTTTATATTGCAAATGGCGTCGACAGAGGTGGAAGTAATTGTTGGTGGCTAATAAAATGGGTCGGTAAGAGTGTCCCCCACCCCTTTATATTGCAAATGGCGTCAAGGGTTGTAGGGGAAGTAATTCTTGTCGGCTGAAAAAACGGGTTGGTAAATACATCCCCTTTATATTGCAAATGACGTTCAGGGAGGTAAGCGAAGTAACTGTGGGCAGCTTAAAAAACTGGTCAGTAGGAGTAACCTCCACTTTATATTGCAAATGGCGTCGAGGGAGGTAGAAGTAATTGTGGGAGGCTCAAAAGTGGGTCGGTAAGAGTGACCTCCCCTCTATATTGCAAATGGCGTCGAGGGAGGTAGGGGAAGTAACTGTGGGCTGTTTAAAAACGGGTCGGAGAGTGACCTTCACTTTACATTGCAAATGGCGTTGATGGAGGCTAAAAATGGGTCGGTAAGAGTGACCTCCCCTCTATATTGCAAAGGTAGCAGGGTACACTTCGAATTTTGGCCCCCGTCAATATTTGCTATAAATAGAACTTCGTGATTTTGGATGTCTGTATAATTAGGTGAGAGAAAATGATTATTATTTCTTTAGAAAATTTATACAGCGGATACATGTAAAATTCTGATGTCAGTTGGAAAACTAACTGCTGATAGCTTTGTATGATCAATGAGACACCTTTTCGCGGAAAAATTCAAATCACGGAAGGGTTCTGTGCTTGTTGATTGATACTTTTCTGACTGAACATTTTCGCTATTTTGTGAAAAAACGAGCTGGATGGGCCCCCATTCCATTTATATCCTGACGTTCAGTAAGGACTATTAAATTGAGAAATGCTATAAAATTGGGCATTGTTCTTGCAGCGGGATCATTGCAGGCTGTTCAGAAAGTGCAAAATTGATGATTTTGGCATGCTATTTTTCATGGATGGTGTGAACCTTTCGTTTTGATAACTTTCTTTATTCTTGTATGAGAATCCTGTCCTGCCATTAATTAAAAGCACAAAACATGCACGCAATTTACAAAATGGCCACCCTAATTCTGCTCATAAGGGAAGTGCAATATTGCGACTTGCTACATGTAAGACCGTCTGTGCCCAAAAAGTTCGCATCTAAGTGTACCCTGCTACCAAATAGCATCGAGGGAGGTAGGGGAAGTAACTGTGGGCGGCAAAATACAGGAGGCGTTAAGGGTGACCTCCCTTTTGTATTGCAAATGGTGCCGAGCAGGGTAGGGGAAGTAACTGTGGGCTGCTAAATAACGGGTCGGTAAGAGTGACCTCCCCTGTATATTGTAAATGGCGTCGAGGGAGGTAGGGGTAGTAACTTAGGGAGGCTAAAAAATGGGTCGGTAAGAGTGACCTCCCCTCTATATTGCAAATGGCGTAGAGGGAGGTAGGGGAAGTAATTGTGGTCGGCAAGAAACAGGGATTGGTAACGGTGACTTCCCCTTTATATTGCAAATGGCGTCGAGATGGGTAGGAGATAACTTGGGCAGCAAAAAAACAGGAGGTGGTAAGAATGACCTCCCCTTTACATTGCAAATGGTGTTGAGGGAGGTAAGGGAAGTAACTGTTGGCAGCAAAAGAGGGTCAGTAAGGGTGACCTCCCAATTATATTGCAAATGGCGTCGAGGGAGGTAGGGGAAATAACCGAGTGAATATAAAACGGGTCGGTAAGTTTCTTCCCCTTTATATTGCAAATGGCGTCGAGAGGTAGGAGAAGTAATTATGGGCAGCTAAATAGAAGAGTGACCTCCCCTCTTTATTGCAAATGGCGTGGAGGGAGGTAGGGGAAGTATGTGTGTGTGTGTTCGGGTTTCACGTCTTTTTCAACAATTTTGCAGTCATATAAACGACGGAGTAGGGGAAGTAACGGTTGGGGAAGTAACTGTGGGCAGCAAAAAGCAGGAGAGGGTAAGGGTGACCTGCCCTTTGTATTGCAAAAAGGGCATTGAGGGAGGTAGTGGAAGTAACTGTGGGCGGCAAAAAAAACAGGTCGGTAAGGGTGACATCCAATTTATATTGCAAATGGCGTCGAAGGAGCTAGGGGAAATAATTATGGGCGGCTAAATAGACGGGAAGGGAAGTGACCTCCCCTTTATATTGCAAATGGCGTCGAGGGAGGTAAGGGAAATAATTATGGGCAGCTAAATAGAAAGGAAGGGAAGAGTGGCATCCCCTTTATATTACAATTGGCATTGACATAGGGGAATTAACTGTGTGTGGCTTAAAAAAACGGGTTGGCTTTTCACCAACAGACCCTACAACTGGGGTAAACTGTGAGTCTAACGATGGATCCGTTGCCCGGGATACGAGAAAGAACTCGGTTTTCTCGTCAGTTAAAAAAGGGTCAAAATCGAATGCACCATCTTCCAATGAAGTTGATTTCAATGATCAAGAAATTGAGGCGCCGAAATGGCAGTTCCCAAGAAAAACATTCCGAGTAAAAAAGAGTAAGGGATCAAAATCTGTACCGATTTCATATAAGATCAAAACACTTGTGAAAAGACGTGAGTCATGTACATTCAAGCTTTAAGAAAACCAGTAGTATCAGACTAAAAATAGGTGGCAAAATTTTAGGCAAACAGTAATATATGTAAACAACCTAATCGGAGATATTAAAAGTGACTCTAAGCCATATTGGAAATATATTTGTCACCAAAAACTGAAAAAAAAATCTGGAATTCCTCCCTTAATAACTGATGACTATAGGACAGTAGACTCTCATATCGATAATTTAACAATAAATTGACATAGGCAAAATACCTGAAGACTGGAAGATGGCAAATATCTGTCCATTACTAGTGTAGAAAAATAAAGGATAAATCTTTAAATAGAAACTACCGTCCAATATCGTTGACTATATGTTGCAAAGTTCTTGAACACATTATTTGTTCAAACTTTATGAAATATTTGGAACTTCATAATATACAACATAACAGGCAACATGCATTAGAAAGCAACATAGCTATGAAACATAACTAGCAACAGTGATCAATGTCTGAGCATATTCAATAGATCGGAACAAGCACGTAGACATTTTCAAAGACTTGCATTACTGTGCCACATTAACTTCTAAAGTCCAAAACTGCATATACGTGTAGTTTAAGATCAAACATTTTAAATTAGACTGACTCTTTCTTAGTAAATCGTAGTCAATGTGTTCAACGGTAACTTATCTAACGTATCATCAGTACTATCAGGAGTCAAACAAGGAATGTTACTAGGACCTATTATATTTTTGATACATATAAATTACATCTCATCAGATGATATCACATCAAATATTAGGTTGTGTACCTTATCGGGAAATATTAACGGATATAGACTGCGCAGAACTACAAAAAGACATTAATAAACTAGGGGAAAGGGAGAGCAACGTCATGATATCCCTGTCAAGTAAAAAAAACAACCATAAAATATCAATACGTTCTTAGAATTACACTTCTGGAATTTCTAAAATCAATTAAATACTTGGGAGTTGATATAACAAGTGACCTTAGTTGAAACAAGTGACTGAAGTATTGCCAGGTAATACAAAGTCCCCTACTGGAAGGCACTGAATTTTCTCCACTGCAGTATAACATTATGAACTGATATCTGTCCAATAATGTATAAACAATATTGTACTATATATACAATATATTATAACTAAACACTTGGATTAAAATTTGTATATATAAAAATCTATTGTTTTCATATAGCATTTTTTGGCTAATTAGCAAAAAGGTATCATATACGTTATTTATAGTAAAAACAAAAGTTCTATATAAGTCAACACAAAACTCTTTACCAGATATAGGTTAAAATACACCTAAATATTGGAAGTAAAATGCATGTTGTACCACAGAAAACTGGTCTCGATTTTTCCCTACGGCCAGTAATAAATAAGTTACAATATAAGCTATTTATAGTAAAACAAAGGGACATAATTGTAAAAACAAGGGTGCCTCATGGTGAACATTTGTGCCAAGTTACATCAAAATCCCTCCATGCATGAAAAAGAAATGTTCCGGACAAAGCCATTCTTGAGTTTGGTATTTGATCTCTAAGTGTGACCTTGACCTTAGACCCAGGGACCTGGTTATTGCGCACAACAATTTGTCTCATCTTAGTAAATATTTATGCCAAGTTACACCAAAATCCCTCCATACATGAAGAAGAGATGATCCAGACAATGTCATTATTGTATCTGACCTTTGCCCACTATGTGTGACATTGACCTTAAATCTAGGGACCAGGTTCTTGTGCAAGACACTCCGTCTCACGGTGGTAACCATTTGTACCAAGTAATATTCAAATCCTGTTTTGCATGACAAAGTTATACACCAGACAGGAAAAATGCCCCACTGACATTATTTTGATCTCCAAGTGTGACCTTGGCCTTTAAGCTAGGGTTCTGTGTGTTGCACATGACACGTTGCCTCATCATGGGGAACATTTTTGCCCAGTAATATTAAAATACCTTCATGGATGGCAAAGTTATGGACCGGACAGGAAATAAGCCCTGTTGACCTTTGAACTCATCATGGGGAACATTTGTGTCAAGTAATATTAAAATCCCTTAATGAATGACATAGACACGAAACCGACCCTGTTCATGCCATGCTAACGTTTGACCTCCAATTGTGACCTTGACCTTTAAGCTAGGGGTCCGGTATTTGCGCATGACATGTCGCCTCATCATAAGGAACTTATGTGCCAAGTAATATTAGAACAGCTGTCCGTAAGACAGCACGCTCGACTTTTCTCAGTGCTTTACTGAATTAGAGCTTTGCCAGTAAAAAAATCCAAGTTAAAAAGACATATAACTCTGTCAAAATTCAAATCAGAGTCATGGGAATTGTGTCTCCTGGTGTAGACATTGATAGTAAATAACTATTTTGAGTTTCAAGTCAAAAGCTTTAATAGTAACAGAGATATTTGACTTAAGGATAACATGGTGTAATAACCATATTTCGTATCTTGTAACTGGATGGTAATATTTGAATGAAATTTAGTCACTTTAAAGACATTCAAAATTAAAAACGTTTCACCAAAAGATTTTTCAAATTTTGTCATTTTGTGGGGAGATAATCGGTATTGAAGTTAACATTGATGCCTATGGGAAATATATAATTTCTTTGATTATGAGAATCTGAGCTTGAGTTTCGAGAAAATTTTGCGGTAGAAAGCTGCATTATATGATTCTGATACAAATATCAAAAAGAAATCTAAAATTCCCCGTAGGGAAAAGGAGAAAATTATTTTTTTCTAGTTTTCAGGGGAGATAACTCATGAAAAAACCAAAATTATCATGGGAGGTAATCTATAGGAATTTTTTTGAGAACTTCTGTCACAATATTACTTGTCAATATGCACCTTATTTCTGTCGTTTGACATTTTCAAAGCTTACTTTATCAAGTTGTATGTACGCTTTTGGTGAAATTGAGGCCTATTAGGGGTAGTCATCCTTAATCAAAAAATTTAACAAAAATTCTAAGTTAAAAAGGGACATAATTCTGTCAAAATTCAAATAAGAGTTATGTGGACTTCTCCTGGTGTAGACTTTGATGGGAAACAAGTATTTTAAGTTTCAAGTCAAAAGCTTCTGATTCGGCAACACGAGCACTGAATAAACCATTTAAAAGACCCACCACAGCCTAGTGGCCTAATTTTTCCTCTCACGTGAATTTCTTGCAAATCATTCTGATAATTCTGGTGTAAGCTATTTAGGCTGAATTAATGTGTTTTCTATTTCAAAATTTTATCTGCAAAAATATTCAGTCAGTCTCTTCAGTATAGTTTTAAAACCATAGAATATAATAACTATCTTAAACTGTAAAAACAAGAGGGCCATGATGGCCCTATATCGCTCACCTGAGTTAAGTTGCTTGCTTGAACGAATTTCTTTGCTATAGCTTCAAAAACAAGAAAGTAGGTCAATAGGTTAAATTCATGGTCACTGAAAGTCAGTTTTAAGATAAGTGTGCAAAACTACACATGTCATCCAAATTTCAAGGCTGTATCTTAAACAAGAGGGCCATGAAGGCCCTGTATCGCTCACCTGACCTACTGATCTAAAGATCATCAAGATAGTTTCATTAAGATATGGTCATAAATGTGGCCTCTAAAGTGTTAACTAACTTTTCCTTTGATTTGACCTGGTGACCTAGTTTTTGACCCCATATGACCCAGATTCGAACTTGACCTAAAGATCATCAAGATTAACATTCCGACCAAGTTACATGAAGATACAGTCATCAATGTGGCCTCTAGAGTGCTAACAAGCTTTTCCTTTGATTTGACTCAGTGACCTAGTTTTTGACCCCACATGACCCAGATTCGAACTTGACCTAAAGATCATCAAGACTAACATTCTGACTAAGTTTCATGAAGATACAGTCATAAATGTGGCCTCTAGAGTGTTAACAAGCTTTTCCTTTGATTTGACCCGGTGACCTAGTTTTTGACCCTACCTGACCCAGATTTAAACATGACCTATAGATCATCAAGATTAACATTCTGACAAGTTTCATTAAGATATGGTCATAAATGTGGCCTCTAGTGTTAACCAGCTTTTCCTTTGATTTGACCTGGTGACCTAGTTTTTGACCGTACATGATCCAGATTCAAACTGGATTTTGAGATCATCATGAATAATATTCTGACTAAGTTTCATGAAGATACAGTCATAAATGTGGTTCTACAGTGTTAACAAGCTTTTCCTTTGATTTGACCTGGTGACCTAGTTTTTGATCCCAGATGACCCAATATCGAACTCATCCAAGATTTTATTAAGGGTAACATTCTGACCAAGTTTCATTAAGACTGGGCCAAAATTGTGACCTCTAGAGTGTTAACAAGTTTTTCCTTTGATTTGACCTGGTGACCTAGTTTTTAAGCCCAGATGACCCAATATCGAACTTGTCCAAGATTTTATTGAGGGTAACATTCTGACCAAGTTTCATTAAGATTGGGCCAAAATTGTGACCTCGAGATTGTTAACAAGCTTTTCCTTTGATTTGACCTGGTGACCTAGTTTTTGACCCCAGATAACCCAATATCGAACTCGTCCAAGATTTTTATGAGGGTAACATTCTGACCAAGATTCATTAAGATTAGGCCAAAATTGTGACCTCTAGAGTATTAACAGTCAAATTGTTGATGACGGACGGATGACTGACGACGGACGGACGACGGACACAGGGCGATCACAAAAGCTCACCTTGAGCACTTCGTGCTCAGGTGAGCTAAAAACAAGAAAGTAGGTCAGTAGGTCAAGGTCACAGTCAGGTGACCCTTATCACTCGGGGTCATCAGGTAAATATAATTAAACAGTCTATGAAATATGATCTGACAATTTTTTAAGTATTTTTCCTATTTAACTCATATATCAAGTGATCCCTGTGGCGGGTCCTCTTTTCACCCCAGGGGCATAATTCGAACAATCTTGTTAGAGATCAACTAGGTAATGATACATATAAAATAGCAAAGGCATACGCCTTGAACTTACAGACAAAAAGATTTTTAAAGTTTTTTCCTATATAAGTCTATGTAAAACTTGGGACCCCCAGGACAAGGCCTCTTTCACCCCAGGGGCATAATCTGAACACTTTTGGTAGTAGACCACTATGTAATGCAACATAGCAAGTATCAAAAGCATAGGCCTTGCAGTTTCAGGCAAGAAGATTTTTAAAGTTTTTTCCTATATATGTATATGTAAAACTAGGGAACCCCAAGGCAGGGCCTCTTTTCACCCCAGGGGAATAATTTGAACAATCTTGGTAGTGGACCACAAGGCAATGCTACATACCAAATATCAAAAGCCTAGGTCTTGTGGTTTCAGACAAGATTTTTAAAGTTTTTTTCCTATACACGTCTATATAAACCGTGTGACCCCCTTGGGCGAGGCCATATTTCATCCTAGGGAGATCATTTGAACAATCTTGGTAGAGGCCCACTATATGATGCTACATACCAAATATCAAAGCTCTAGGCCCTTTTGTTTCTGACAAGAAGATTTCAAAGTTGTTCCCTTTATAAGTCTACAGAAACAATGTGACCTCCAGGGCGGGGCCATATTATATCCTAGGGGGATAATTTGAACAACCTTTGTAGAGGCTCACTAGATGATGCTATATACTAAATATCAAAGCCCTAGGCCTTATGGTTTTGGACAAGAAGATTTTTAAAGATTTTGCCTATTTAAGTCAATATAAACCATGTGACCCCTGAGGCGGAGCCATATTTGACCCCAGGGGAATAATTTGAACAATCTTTGTAGAGGACCACAAGACAATGCTACATACCAAATATCAAAAGCCTAGGTCTTGTGGTTTCAGACAAGAAGATTCTTAAAGTTTTTTTCCTATACAAGTCTATATAAACCAACAATCTTGGTAGATGCACACTAGATGATGCTACATACGAAATATCGAAGTCCTAGGCCTTGTGGTTTTGGACAGGAAAATTTTTTAAGTTTTTTGTTTCGGTTTCCATGGCAATCAGAGTTCTGTGCGGAATTCAATTCTTTAAACAATCTTTATAGAAGACCATCCAAGGATCATCCCTGTGAAGTTTCATCAAAATTGGCTTGGTGGTTTAGAAAAAGATGTTAGTTAAGTGTGGACAGATGCCGGCCAGACGCCGGATGGTGAGCAATCACAATAGCTCACTCTGAGCCTTTGGCTCAGGTGAGCTAACGAAGTGTGGTCTAAACTCACCTTAATACATCAAGTACTGTAGGCGTACATTTATTAGCGCGGCAAAAATTTAGCGCAAATGCTTTTTTTGGTGAAATACCTAATTAATGCGTGGACGTGAATTAGCGCTCTCGCGAAACCGCTAATTTCTAACTTTAGCGCTGTCCGAGATGAGGCTCTCAGAGATTTACGGAGATTCATGAAGATTTTCAGAAATAAACTTAACCATCGGCAATTTTTATGTAATTTGTTTCTGCTGTAATTATACGTCATACTGATTATGAAATCAACTTTTTTCACTGTTAGCGGGCTAAAGAAAGTACGATTTATTTGAAACTATTTACTTAAGTGCTATACCGTAAATCTCTCGAAAAAGCGATAACTGGTCAGTGAACGTATTGTGAATACTAGTTACTACATGTATTAAATATCTGATGATTGATTAAAGTCTAATAAAATTCAGTTTTCATTTGTCATTCCAATCATTCAAACAAGGTTTCCAGCGCTGGTACAGTGATGAAATTGAACATGCCCTCGCAGAAGGAACCGAGATTGAAAATCTTGACGTAAACTTAAAATTGAGTAGATTAAAACCTATCCATGCTGCCTGGCTGGTCGATGCACACAGAAATGTGAAAAAAGAATCAGTCATGACAGGGTGGCGCTTTACAGGTCTAATGGACGCAATCGAAAAAAACCGTTAGCTAGAAACTTTAAATAATGTACCAAGTATGACTTTAAGATAGTGTGCCGTGATGATACTTAAGAAATAATATATCTCATCCAGTGATTTGTCGTTGAATAAATCATTGTTTGGAGTTCAGATGCGAAGGAATTATATCACGAGGGCGCAGCCCAAGTAATACAATAATACGCATCTGAACGACAAACAATGATTTATTCAAGAGCAAATCACTAAATGAGATATATTATTTCGATTCTAACACGTTACCAAGGATTTTTAAGTACATCCTTGACGACATTCATTAAATATTTGCCCGTTTTCAATCGGTTTCTTTCCCAGCGCGCCGCTATGCCGTATGACGCCATGACGTAATAATTGTGACGTCAGAACAGTGATTTGTTGAATGATAATTCACTGTTTTCTGCTCTCTTTGTTTAATAGGAAAATGAATCGGATCGTGTTAGAATTGTAGTTTTTCAATGATACTTTCAACTGTGATGTAGCGTTATGTTTACGTACAGTATATAAAGTATAATATTGCCTACGTAACTGTATTGTCTTCTTGTATTTAATTATAATAATCTGCGTGTTTTATATTCTGTATACTAGTTATAATTGCTGAAATAAAACGAGATTGTCACACATGATAATCATTGAATCCTCTTTGTCCTACATGCATTGTGTCTTAATACAAACGTTCACACCTTTCCGTAAACGAGCGACTGCAACAACGGACATGCCCGAAGGTGATACGGAAATCGGTAACAACTTGATCAAATGAGAAAAAAAGCACAAACTACAAGCTTAAATATTTTATTTTGCATGATCATATATTTAAAATAATAATATGAACAATAAACAGGAATATCATACGAACCTTAAAATAGTAGCAAGCAGTGTAACTAGTGCAAACTCTCAAGAGTATTTATTTGCAAAAGTTCGAAGAAAACATCATCAAATTAAAATGTACATGAAAATGCTTGGACAAATTAATGCGCGGACATGAATTAGCGCACGTGCGATAGCGCTAAAAGCGCTGTTATTAGTACACCGCTAAAATAAGTAAGCCTACAGTACATTAATTCAATTTATATTTAGACATTAAACACTTTGTCTTGGCCTTATATATGTCACTGCCAATTTGTAACCAGATACTTGTTATTTCTCATTTTTTTCCATACAAAGCATGTATAATTATCATCATGGAAATAAAAAAGAATACATTTTGTGACGCGTCTCATTGTAGACGAAACATGTGCATGATATTCATACAGCAAAATAATTGCGCAACGTCAACTAAGGTTAACATTTTAAGAAAGATCTTGCTTTAAAAAATTAAATGATATTTGAAAAATTGGAAATTTGTTTTTTTTTTTAGGAAAATGTCATTGAAATACAATTGAGAACTAAGATGTATCATTTCAGTTCATATATATTATTTCAGGCCAGTTTGTTAAATTACTACAAGAGAGTTTCATAGGTTTCAGGGCTGCTTACCTGGCTTGTCCGAACCATGTGTCTGTGTGCACTACCTTATGAACGCTAAGTATGGAAACAACACCTACCTTTCACAATAGGACTGACCTACATCCTGTATGGAACCACCGTCATACGAGAATTCTATGGATCGTCTCACGCAGCTGACAGTGTATGCCTATGTGGATGTAATCGCGTGGGTATCGAACCTCATAATCTGATTTCACGACAAGATTTCTGCCAACAGGTGAAGTTTACCGTTATCTGAAACAAACGTAACACGTAATGTTCAAAATAACAAGAGCTGTCCGTAAGACAGCCAAGCTCGACTATTCGAAATATTGTCCCAGAAGCAGGAAAATATTACCCAAAAAGGTTAAATATCAAAAGAGTTTTAAGTCCAAAAGGGGGCATAATTTGGCCAAAATGAAGGTCAGAGTTATGGGACTTGGTGTAATCAACTAGTTTAATAACCCCGAAGACACATGTGAAGTTTCAATTCAATATCTGCATTAGTTTTGGAGATAGTAACTTGCATGTAAAACTTTAACCAGAATTTTCAAAGTCCAAAAGGGGGCATAATTTGCTCAAAATACATGTCAGAGTTATGGAACTTGACCCAGTGATGTTGGTAATTGACCTAGGAAAAGAAAAAAATAAGTTTCAAAGCTATATGCCTTTAAATGATAGCTTATGTACTTGCACGCAAAACTAACCAGAATTTTCTAAGTCCAAAAGGGGGCATAATTTGGCCAAAATGAAGGTCAGAGTTATGGGACTTGGAGTTATCAACTAGTTTTATAACCCGGAAGACACATGTGAAGTTTCAATTCAATATCTGCATTAGTTTTGGAGATAGTAACTTCCATGTAAAACTTTAACCAGAATTTTCTAAGTCCAAATGGGGGCATAATTTGCTCAAAATACATGTCAGAGTTATGGAACCTGACCCAGTGAGGTTGGTAATTGACCTAGAAAAAGAAAAAATAAGTTTCAAAGCTATATGCCTTTAAATAATAGCTGTATGTACTTGCATGCAACCAAGGTGTGACGCCAACGCCGACGCCAGGGTGAGCTAAAAATAGCAACACGTGCAATCAGTCAAAAAAGTAAATGGCACGGTGCCAGTTTTCAAAACATGATTCCTTGTCCTATAATTTAGTAGCGTCACATCAATAAATTGTATATCTAACAAGAGCTGTCCTTAAGACAGCACGCTCCACTATTCGGCGATTTGACAGTAAAATGAATATATATCTCAATAAGAGACCTCTACTTTAAAAGGAAGATACACCAATGGGATTAACTCTGTCAAGAACACAAATCAGAGTTATTGGGATTGTTACCACACATGCAGATGATGATGGTAAAGATATATTTTGAGTTTCAAGTCATTATCTTATATAGTACCAAAGTTATATCCAGAAAGCGAAGATTGCAAAAAAAGTTTAAAGTACAAAAGGGGCATAAGTCTGTCAAAAATACAATTAGAGTTATGGGGTATGTAACCACAAATGCAGATGAAGATTATAAACAAATATTTTTAATTTCAAGTCATTATCTTTTAAAGTACCAAAGATATGTCTATTAATAAAGCTTTCGAAAAAATTTAACATGAAAAAAATTCCAAGTATAACTCCTTGGTGACCTTGACCTTGGGTACAATGGGCCCAGCCCCTGCATATATGATGTTTGTATGCTGGACAATGTTTAGGAGAAATTTCAGTAAGGTATGAGCAAAAGTAACAAAGTTATGACAGAAAAACAAAGGTCGCCGAAAAACTTTAACCTCAAAAATAACCTTAAGTATAAGACCTTGGTGACCTTGACCTCGGATAAAATGGGCCCAGTCCCTGTACACACTTTGTTTGCATACTGGACAATGTTTATGTGAAGTTACAGTAAGATATAAGCAATAGTAACAAAGATATGACAGACTAGATGCCCACGGGCAACATGTCGAGCCCGCCAGCTGTCAAAAGGACTGGGAGTTGCACATGACACTCCTTGTCTCATTGAGGCAAACATTTATGCCAAATAAAAAAGAGATTGCAAAAAAGTTACAATATAAGTTATTTAAAGTAACAACAAAGGGACGTAAATCTTAAAAGTCTTAAAAAAAAAAAAAAATTCTAAGTCCACTCAAAAATCCTCACCAGTAGAGATAGGTCAAAATACACCTGAAAATTGGATGTAACATGCATGTTGTACTACAAAAAAGTGGTCTTGATTTTTCCCTATGACCAGTAATAAAAAAGTTTCAAATATAAGCTATTTATAGCAACAACAAAGGGAAGTAATTCTAGGATCTTGCGCATGACACTCCGTCTCATGATGATGAACAATGGTGCCCAGTTACATCAAAATCCCTCAATGCATCAAAAAGAAATGTTCCAGACAAAGTCAATCGTGTATCTGACTTTTGACCTCTAAGTGTGACCTTGACCTTAGACCTAGGGACCTGGTTCTTGCGCACGATACTCCGTCTCATGGTGGTGAACATTTGTGCCAAGTTACATCAAAATCCCTCTTTGCATGAAGCAGAAATGCTCCAGACAAAGTTGTCATACTTGTATCCTTTGAATTCTAAGTGTGACCTTGACCTTTGACCTAGGGACCTGGTTCTTGCACATGACACTTCGTCTCATGATGTTGAACAATTGTGCCAAGTTACATCAAAATCCCTTTATGCATGAAGAAATAATGCTCCGGACAGTCATTTTTGAATTTGACCTTTGACCTGTAAGTGTGACCTTGACCTTTGAGGAAGAAACCTGGGGTTTGCGCATGACATTCCGTCTCACTGAGGTTAACATTCATGCCAAATATAAACAAGATTGCTCCATGCATGTCAAAGTTATGGTCCGGACAAACAAATCCGGACGGACGCACGCACATACACACGCACACACATACACCGAACAGCCATTTGGACAACTATGTCTTCGCTTCCGCAAGCAGGCTCGACAAAAAACAAAGGTTGCCGAAAAACTTTAACCTTAAAAATAACCTAAGTACAACACCTTGGTGACCTTGACCTTATGTATAATGGGCTCAACCCCTACACAGACTTTGTTTGCACACTGGACAATGTTTATGTGAAGTTACAGTAAGATATAAGCAATATTAACAAAGATATGACAGAAAAACAAAGGTTGCCGAAAAACTTTAACCAAGAAGGGTCACGCCGACGCCGGCGCCGGGGCGAGTAGTATAGCCCCACTATTCTCCGAATAGTGGAGCTAAAAATGGCATTTTTTCATTTCAAAATATGACATGTAACCTAAAAGGTGGTTCTGGATAGGTATGTATGCTGGTATGGACATAAATCAAGGAAAATTAAATAAAACATCCACACTGTATGTACCGTTATACAATTAATAATTCTTGAAATACTAGCCGTTCAATAGTCAAAACTATTTCTCTAGGTCCGAAGAAGTCAGTAGTGGTTCATCCCCGGAAAGGGTTTCTTGTGTATCTGTTGGAAGCAGTGGTCTGCCTTTGGTTACATCTTTTTCTGGCATATAGGGAAACATTGTAAACAAAACACCTGCATAGATCATGCTCATTCAGCAAAAATGTGTATGCAAAGTCAACTTCAATTTCTTTAACATTTATATAAAGATCTTGCTTTAAAAAATGAATAACATTTTGAAAAACAGGAAATTTGTTTTTTAATAAAATGTCATTGAAATATTCACAATAAAGAACTAAGAGGTATAAATAGTATTTCAGGCCAGTATAGAAATTACTATAATCATTGTACAATTACTACAAGAAAGTTTCATAGGGCTCAGGGCTGCTTACCTGGCCTGTCCAAACCCTAGAGATAGACCCTAAAATTTTCAATGATAGTTATACATTAAATAAAGTCTAGAAATTTATTTCCAAGTCCTTCAAATAACCAAAAATGATTTCACAAATGTGAAGTTTATGATAGTTTTGTTAATATCAATAACAGAAGTTTTAATTTTTAATTTAAAGTTGTGATCCACAAAGAATGACAACTCTTGCCTTTGGGCTAGTACTTATAAGCAGAGCTATCTACATGTATTAGTTTACTTCCCTTGCAATTACACAATTGAGTGGAAAATGAAAACTGTTTTAGACACAATATCATACTTTTTTGCACAACAAAACACATTTATTCATATGTGTTTGATTTACCCCTCAAAACATGGTTCCTATGATTTTGTCAACTTACTTATGGTAAAAAGTTAACTTTTAAGAAGCCAATAATAAAATGAAATACCAGTAAGTAATTAATAGTGCAGATAATACAGTTTTGCTTGTATCAAAATGTCACAATAGAAGCACTTTTGTAATACAGAACACCTGGTAGGATTAGTAAAGGTACAATTATATTGATCTCTATTTCCTATGCCTACAAACCCTGTGACTGTGTGCGCTACCTTTTGAATGCTAAGAATGAAAACAACACCTACCTTTTACATTTCTATGGATCGTCTCACGCAGCCAACAGTGTACGCCTATGTGGATGCAATCGAGTGGGTAACGAACCTCGTAATCTGATTTCGCGGCAAGAGTTCTGTGAACAGGTGAAGGCTCCCTTTTATATTTACTATTATCTGAAACAAACGTAACAACTAATGTACAAAATAAAAAAATAGCAACACGTGCAATCTGTCAAAAAAGAAAATGGCACGGTGCAAATTTTCAAAAATCGCACAGTACTAATAAACTTTGATGATGTGGCAGTTGACCTCAATACAATCGACACTGTTTATTTTCCAATACAGGTAAATCCAATAATTGCTTTACAATAGATCTGGGGGCCTCCGTGGCCGAGTGGTTAGAGTCGTTGACTTCAAACCATTTGCCCCTCATCGATGTGGGTTCGAAACCTCATTTGGGGCGTAGAATTCTTCATGTGAGGAAGCCATCCAGCTGGCTTACGGAAGGTCGGTGGTTCTACCAAGGTGCCCGCTCGTGATGAAATAGTGCACTGAGGGGCACCTGGGGTCTTCCTCCACCATTAAAGCTGGAAAGTCGCCATATGACCTAAAATTGTGTCGGTGCAACGTTAAACCCAACAGAATAAAGAATAAACAATAGATCTGTGACGGATTATCTTTGAACACACCTGGACTTATTGGACTCAACTGCCACATAATCAACGCTTATTAGTACAGTTCGTTTTCGTAAACACTTCTTGGACTGCTCAGTATCTGTTGAACATACTCGTTTTGTTTCGAGTTTTCACCCCTAATTACAGTTTACTATGTTTAAACACTGTAATGACGGTACGATGTTAGATACGGACAATGTCTTGCCAGGGTAAAACCAGTAATGTCTAAGTAGGGGATCGAGCACAAGACCCTGACTTAAAGGGGTAATCTAATCCTTATAGCATTTTAGTCATTAAATGGCATTGTAAAGGTAAAACGCAATTCACTGTTTTCTTGAACCATTGAGGGTTGAAGGAACGGACTTCAGGGTTCTTTTTACCAAACGATCGATTTGGAAATGCAAAATTGTGAGGGTGATTAGCCTTTTATATTTTTATGTAGAATCTGTAATACTTGTTAATTTAACTAGATCTGCAAAATCTATGAGGATTTTTCTACATTTGATGCGTTGAATTAAATCATTAAGATTGGTTTCTTTGATATTTTGAACAATATGTTTAAGTGTCAAAATATTTAATTTAATATATTTCATGAACAGTCATCTAAAGATCCTGATTTGCGTTTGTGATTTACTCAAGATACTTACCTTTGTCGGCAATTTGAGACACAGCATTAATTACAAGTGTCTATAATCTGTTCGGCAGTAAGCAATTAAATACTTTCATTAATTCATATATTGCCTATAATCCTAGTCTGTGGGGCGTGAAAATACAGCGATCTTGGTCGTTGCGGATTATCGATTTTGTACGATACCCTGTCACCAAGGTGATCTAGGAAGGTGTCAGCGATATGACAAAATTCTGTGTACATATCAGTCACCGATGCACTTCATGATAAATGGAAGACCGCTGTATTTATTTTCAATTATATTTTCTAGCCTTTTCAGAAATTTACGAGTTCGGCATTTCGCCGCTCCTGAAATTTTGGGGCGGCCATGCCGCCCCTGCCACCCCAGCTCTAGTCGAACTAATCCAACGTATACAGTTTGTTTTATATTGTGACGGTCAAACTGTGGCTGCTAAAGTCAGAAATTAAAAAGCAACCACTCATCGACAATAAGCTTGTCTACCCCAGCTCCTACGCCCTTGAAAACTACAATGTATCACTACAAAATGATTATATTTCTGTCCACTCAACCTACTGCACCATCAAGCCAACTATTGATCATACTCTGTATCTGTATCTGTATCTGTATGGTTACACTGCAGGACCTCGCGGTATATTCGCAATGGGAGAGAGACGTATTAGTCGCACTTCTGAAGGGCCGTTTTAAAGCCCTGTAATGTCCGCGCACTTACAACCGAGGGTTCTAGGTTGTTCCAATCAATAATTGTCTGTGGAAAGAATGAATGTTTATGAAGTTCACTTTTGCACTGTGTAGGTTTAAAGCACTTATTATGTTTAACTGCTGATCTGGTTACAATGTTAGATGTTGTAAAGTCACTAAAAGTTTTTGGTTTAATAAATCTCTTACCACAGATGGGGGCCAGATAGGATTCCATAGGCATAGCTGGCACCAGCCCCTCTGCCACCTTGAAGAAGAAGACTAATCTAGCCATCTTCCTTCTGTCCTGTAGTGGTTGGAGGTTGAGTTCCTGTAGCATTTTTGTTACGCATCCTTATTCCTTGGTTTTATAGTCGCCTGTAATGAAGCGTGCTGCTCTGCATTGTACTTGTCCGATCTTATCTTACTCTCAATATCTTTCCTTTTAAAAGAGATTGCCAAGTACTGATTGCTTATTTACATGTTGCTAAAAATAAAAACGCCATACATAATTCTGTGCAGTACTTATAGTAGCGTTACATCAATAAATAAATTGAATATCGATAAAGTGTTTACAACACGGAAACGCAAATGTCTATCAAGTATGAATATAATAAATACCTGATAATATATTTCCAATATAATTAGTTATACTGATAACATAAGAGATCCCTACAAAAAAGGCGGTTTTTTTGTCTTTTCCCCTCTTTTCAAAATATTACCTGTAACCTTAAAGGTGATAGGATAGAAAAAGTCACGTGAGAAAGACAAATACAGGTAAATTCCGGAGAGATATGGAACGCTGGTATGGACATAAATCGAGGAAAATTAAATAAAATATCCATAGTGTTGCAAAAGGATTTGTTCAATGTATGTACCGTTATACAATATACTGGTTCGAGTCGTAAATTCGGCCACTTTTTGCGTTTTTTCATAAATATTTCTATTTATACAATTGATTTGTCAGGGGTGGCAAATTCAATTGTCCGTATTGCCCAGGTTGTCCCAAAGCTTGTACGGACAAGTAAAATTTGACCAGAATTTACTATGGACAAGTACAAAATAGCATTTGACAAAAACGGACAAGCAAGTCAAAATCAGATTTCGCCGACCCTGATTTGTACAAAAATTCTACCATATGTGCATTAATACAAGCAACATTGATTGTTATCATTAACGGCTGTTTACAGTAATAAAATGGTAAACAATACACCCGCGCTTAAAATAACGGACAGGTTTTGCCTCCATATTTTACCTTCTAGAGGTTGTAAATATTCGGCCACTTTTAAACACAAAGTTAGTTACATTTTCAACATTGTCTTGGAAATGAATCAATACTACAGCCAAAGTCGTCCTTTTTTCAACAAACTGAAATCAATTTGCAATAGCATACCTCGTGGGAAATATTTGCTAGATCTATCAGAGATTCAAAAGGCACCTGTATCCTTCTTACACCAGCATGACGTAGTTTAATTTTTACGTCTTCTGGCATAAAACTGCTGTTCTTGTCACTTTTCGGGGTGTTTTAACAGAAGAGTAAAGAGATTCTCGCGCTCAAGTGCTATTATAACACGTTTTTATACATGCGCGTTCCATGGCAAAGCATAAATGTATATTACGGCCCCGACATGGATAATTCAAAAGGAAATGACGCCAACGTGAAAAAACAACATAGACATGGAAATTCCATGACGTTTAGGGACTATATATTCATTTACTTTGTTTTAAAAGCGTTTTATGCTAATTAGCGCAAGTTCTTTTCGTGTTATAAAGTTTAGATTTGAATTAACCCTTGCCGGTCCTCAGCATAAACGAGCGCGTGCGATTACGTCACGCGACCCGCGAGACAAAATATTTGCTATTTAGAGTAGCCTACACAACTTTAGGGAAGGACAACTTTTTTCAACTCACCTCAACTTGTTGGGTTTTTTTTTTTTTTTTGCTGACTTTGTTGCTAACACAAGTGCTTGTGATGACACAGATGCGTTCTCAAGCATCTGCCTCGAAAAAAAGCTTTAAAGTGGGTGACCGAATATTTACGACCTGGCCGAATTTACGACTCGAACCAGTATACTTATTAAAATACTAGCCGTTCAATAGTCAAAACTATTTCCTGAGACCCAAAGAGGTCAGTGGTTTATCCCCGGAAAGAGGGTTTCGTGTGCATCTGTCTGCACCGTGCACGTTAAAAAGACAGACTGCCAGTTCGCAAACAGCTAGGTAAATGTAACTAAATAGGATTTTTATCTCTCTGTCACAGTCTAGGGGCTATTTCTCGCTCAGTCCCTCTGCAACTCTGGTCAGATCGCTCAGTGTCTGTACTAAATATGGTGTAACATAATTATCATTAATGTTTTATTACATGATATGAAAACTTTTTTGAAACGGTAGTTTTTATACTATATATATATATAGAATGATAGACCGGTCATTAGCACAGACTATGGACCGGTGATCTATATACGGAATTTGTAATAATCACACTTGTCAGGCGGTTGCAGCATTGGCGTGGCTATATCGTGTTTGTGTATATATTTCTATTCTAGGAGAAACATCCCAAGAATCTCGTCCAAAGTGGCTTCCTCACAAAAACGCAAGAACGAATTACACACCACAAGAGAGGTTTCGAACCAAACATCGGTGAGAGGCAAGTGATTTGAGGACAGCGATCTTAACCACTTTCCCACAGAGGTCCAAATTTAATTCGTTTGAAAAAACGTGCAACGCTTATCTATTAGATAAAAATAATGACAAACCAATAACAAAATTTATCAAAAATAAAAATAAATAAATAAAATATAAAAGAAATGCTTTAATTGAAGGGTTATAAATCAAATTATCAAGAGTTACAATCGGCCGGAAGTGTTGGCGTACTCCTGTAATCCTGCTATTTGGAGGCAGGGATATGAGGACGGTTTGAGGGTGGGAGCCCTATTGTCAGCCTGTCAGTGTCAATCGGGCGTACGCTCTAAGCCCGGCGTCAATATGGGACACTCGGGGGAGCCTGGATGGTCCAGGCTGTCTAAGGAGGAACGTATCAGCCTAAGATGGATACACAGCAGGCAAAAGTTCCCGTGTTGGACAGTAGTGGGATAGCGCAAGTGTACTGGCAACTGGCAGTAGCCTGTCCAATAAAACGGGACTAAATCCTTTTGCTAAATCTATTCGCGAAAAAAAAAAATTTGTTGCATGATCTGATTTCTTCTACGATTTTATTGATAAGAATGTAAAAAGAAGGTTATTAATAAAACCCGGCCCGGCCCGGCCCGGACCAAACCACGGAAATAGCCGATTCCGATTGTACGGAAACCACCGGAAGCTTACGGACGGAAGGCTAATATAATTACGAATGATATCGTGTCGATGTCAATTTACATATTTAGAATTTAGTAAAAAAAATACACTGAACTTTATGATGCCCGCGAGGAACTTCTTTGATGAATGGGTTAAAACTGCGTGTTCTTTCTGGTTGCAAAAACGTCTTAATATAATTTGTAAACTTGTACACAGGAAGTCGTTATACGTCATAGCGTTGTTTTGACGAGCCTTCTAATTAGTTCCCGATGTTTTGTATCGTTATCATTATATACTATTTTATAATCACGTTTTGTCCAAAAAGTTGTTATATTTCGAAGAAAGGAATTCCTCTCGGGCATCAAAGAGTTTTTGTTTCACCTGTGTATTCCCAAAGCCTTAATAATTCTTTGTGTCCGGTAACATGCCTAAAAAAATAGGTAGTAAAAAGGCAGGATTTTTTATACTTTTTTGTTCAATGAGACTTTACGGAAATTATTTTTATGTCAAAAAAATGAATACGAATAATTTCTAATATCACTGACAATTTTTAAAGAATAGAATGAGCAGTTTTTTAAAACTTTTTATTAAAAAGTTTTTAAAAAATCTCAAAGACTATAAAACATTTAGAGTCATGTAAAAAAAAAATAGGATAGGTCGGGATACCGATTACGCACGAAGAATGCAGCGTTGAATATTGAAAAGTTTTACACACGGTACCCCATATTTTTAAAATATTCCTGTATAAATATATAGAAACAAATACTGAGACAGGTTTGTTCACGCAGTATTGTGAGTATCTCTTGAACTTAGTCGACTGAATTGACGTACGATGAAAGTCACACATTGAATATATTGTGGTACATTGCAGTTTGTGGCATAGCCTTTGCACTTTCGATAATCGATTTCATATTCGGCAGGTTGCTATAATGTTTTAACATATTTTTTTTTTAAGTTTGCAAGTAATCTCTGAATAAACTGACTTACTTAAGTTATATTCAAATTAGTTCAAAACTATATAGAGTAGAATCGAGATACAAATTTTACCTTTTTTCATTTTTGTACAGAAGTCTCGTAAACCGGAGGTCGCGGGTTCGAATCCTGTCAGCGGATTTTGACGTGACTCCAACAGTCCTTTCTTTCGGTGCGAGTACTGGTTACTTTCCAGGAAGCAGTCACCGAGTGTATTTCACATTAGTTGGTGAACCAAAACTCGACGCGAAAAAAGAAATATTTTAAATGGGAACAAAATTACCATTTAACTGCTCTCAATATACAGAACGATTCACACTGTTTCGTGAAAAAAGACCAAGTAAAAACTTGTTAAGGTTCGTTTGCATATTTACCAATGCTCTACACTTTCAGATTATGAATTTAGATACTTCAAAATTAAACTTCAATGGTTAGACATATCTTGCAAAACTTTGCAATTTATTTAGGTTGATTTGATATATTATTGTATACAGAATGCCTTTTCAGTCAGTTTGCTAGTGCTCGGCATTTTTGATACATAACAACTGAAGAATCGTTTGAGCCCGCTAATCATAATTTACAAATAAGTCTCAAAAAAGCAAAATAAAACTTTGAACGGATGTTGTTTCTTCAAATCTCACAAATTTCTTCATTAGGATTTTTTTTGTAAATTTATCAATATCACAATGTACTGCAGACGATTTACTCTAACACTGCTTACTTTACTATGGTTACGTGACCACACCGGAAGTGAACTGTACTTGGATCTATATTGAGCAGCTTTAATGCTGTCGCATTCTGAGACCTTACGTTTTGTGAGTTTTTCATTGGTAGAACCAAACCTGTTGTAATTATGCATCTTCTTTTGTATATACCGAGTAATTGTACGATAGTTTGCAGTTTTTTACGAAAGATCTGGGTGTAATTCTTCAGCTATAATTGGTTTGTTAAACTGCCCATTTGTGGCCAAATCCATTAAGCATCTCAGAAAAGTTTTAACCTTACAATTTTTTTTTCAACTTTACGGTAAAGAAAGTGTAATGAGCGGGATTTTCCAAAAACAAGTTGCATCCTTCATAACTTGTTTAAATAATAGTAAAAGTTGATCTTCACCCGATATTACATTGTATTGAAAAGGAAAAATTCGTACTCCTTACGCAAATCGCGTCGAGAAATCACATTTTAGCTCAACCAAACATATATATAGTTGTGACGTTTCTGTTTTATGGAGATTAATTTATCTTTTGGGTTTCCATTATATCCAAAAAGTAATTATGTTTCATTTGGTATAGAAGGCCCATTGAAACCTATATGTTTTCAAATGGAATGACTAAGTAGTGTGTTCTTTTTTCACAAATACAATTATGATAAAAAAAAATTTGAATTGTAATATGAGCGAAAAATAAACAGGGATCTCCTTCTTCGTTTTCGCGGTATTGTCTTAATTTTATCCTACCCTATTTTCACGCGCAGCTATTGCACACTCAATTTTTACATACAAATGCTTGTATCTAAGGGAAAAATAAGTTAATCACCACAAAAAAGTTTACAACAGCATAAATTTCATTTAATTATATTCTTATTTTGTTAGCCATTTTCGATTTCTTTCCGATCTTTTGTTACGCGTGTATCCCTGAATACATGTTACACACAAAAACGGCGAGATGAAAAACATAATATAGTACTTCTTACTAAACATTTTACTGATCGTTCGCCACTTAGTATGTATCTTTTATTTTCTGAAAATGTTCCTGAAATGTTTTTGAATGAAATAAAATTATAAAATGACTATCAGGTTCATTCTTATGCTGTGGTGCTAGGAAAATTTTGATTGTGCATATCAAAGTCCCGACCAACTTAAAAGTCAGAATTAGCCGGGAAGAATTATTTACTGTTGTGGCCTTTTAGGATTTTAAGCCCATTTTCGTCAACATTTTATTATACATTTACATTTTAAATACTAAACTCTTTCTCTACAGTAACTTACAATTGTCGCATTGAGAAATATTAGTCACGGATAGAGTTATTTTGAGGGACCACTCTCTCAGGAATACATTATTTATTTTATTATACCTAAAAAATAATGAAATGATTTATTTAACATTAAAAAAGTTATTACTTACCAAATAATGAAGACAGAATTAAGGAGGCTTTACTAGTAAGCACTTAGAAATTGTCACGACTTTGCTGTATAAAAATCATTACTTTTTGATAGGTATCTATAGTCTTGAGGTTACATAACGCTGTATTTATGGACATACTTCAATAAATTCAGCAGCAGTAACATTCGAAAAGCGGCGATAACTACGGAACATATAATGAGAGCACTCATTTTCTTAGTAGTTAGTAGTTAGTTAATTTACAATCTAATGGTGATAGTTTCAGTTTGATATTTGATGAAAAATTGTTTTCAAAATGTTGCATGTAGAACAAATCATTCAAAAGCAGAAAAGAAAAATAGGCCGGGTTCACACATGTATGAACACAAGATAAAGTAATTTAATCCTATGTATAAATAAGCGCATCGTCTTTTAATCAGTACGAAAGTATCGATCTCTCATAGGGAGACATGAAAATGTAATATCACATGCGCAGAAAAAACAAAATAGCGTTGTTGCGCATGTGATATGAAATTATTGCTTTTATCATTAAATCTATATTTATAGTCCTTTCCATTGTTCTAGATGTAGTCACATGTTCAACGATAAAAAATCGTATTTTCTCGAAGGCGGAGCAAACACACATATTGACCTCCAGCTGTGACGTCTACGCGTTATTACGTTAAAACAATGCGACGTCGTATACAATTAACCACGAAAGATGACCTAAGGCTGCAGACATTTGTATCTAATGTTTATACTTATGAGTAGGCTGGATTTGATAATAAAACAATTGTCGTTTTTATGTGTGGTCGATATGTGGATTTATCGACCTGTTAAAGCGATATCAAGTCGATAAATTCGCTCGAGGTTGATATTGCTTTTATCAGGCCGATAAATCCACATATGAGCCAAGCCATGAGAAAACCAACATTGTCTATTGCGATTAGTTTTTAGTTTATACAAATTTGTTTTAGCTCGATTGTGATGAAAGCTTCAAGCTTATTGTAACCACTCTCGAGTCCGCTTCCTGGAAAAACCAGTACTGGTGTCATATGAGAAGTCATGGTCGTGACCCCAGTGGGGCTCGAACCCACGACCTCTGGATTGAGCGGCCAACACCTTATCCACTAGACCACCGCTCCCTATTGCGATTAGAGAAACCGTTAGCAAACAGCATGGATCCTGACCAGACTGGGCGGATGTTGGTTTTTTCATGGCGCGGCTCATATCGACCTCACCAAAAGGCAATTATTGTATAATATCACATGCACAGAAATTGAAAATAACGATTTTGCGCACGAGATATGAAAACGCTTATGATATATTATTCAAGTTAAACTAATGGGAAAAGTGCACTGGACATTGTGTGGGGTATAATAAATTAACATCTGAATTGCACACATTTGTAATCCATGCTTTAAAATGTTCATTTTAAAAACAAAAATGTTAACATTGTGTGAATAGTTGTATAAGCATATAGCAAAAGCATGGTTCGTAGTCCGACCGGACCGGGTTTTTTTTTTAAATTCTTTGTTAAAAAGATATGCTAGTATTATTTCAAATATAAAAGAAAGAGAAATCAAAAATTAAATAATCTAAAAACAAAAATAACGTTAGCAGTAAATTGTTAAAACATGAAAGTTCATTGCTATCACTACCCTCCCATTTATCCGTATTAGATATTTACCGTTTTTTATTGTTTTGTTTTAAACAGACTGAGCGGACATGTTTCGGTGTGTGTGTGGGGGTGGGGGGTCCGGGTTCGAAACTTTGCGACCGATCTTTCATATTTTATACTCCAGTCCATTCATTTCTACAACTTACTGTAACTCCGGGTATCATCTCCATACAAAATCACCCGGTTTTGTTTAAAGCTAAATCATATGATTTATCATTTGAGCAACATTTTATGATATTTTTTTTCAGTTTTCTTGTATTTCAGGAACAAAGACCTATTACATAGAGTTATACCTCTTCTGGAAATGTTAACTTTGATATTTTTTATGAAATTTTGTAACTGCCTCCCTTTAATATGAAAAAAAATGTAAAAAGTGGACTATGTTTTTAGATTTTGATATGATTTATTAGTTTATTTAGTTTTATATTCAAATTTGAATACTTCAACAACCTGAAACAAATGGCAAGTATGAAAACAGCGCATAGCTTCGTAGTTCATCTATTTTCGATCTATCTTGGTTGCGCAACCGAGATAGGCAGAAGGAGTATAATAATAATTTCATAAACTTACATTTCTAGTTAATTTTCGCAAAATGTGTACTTATCAATGCAAATCTTTGACAACCTTAAGGATGTACGAGCGTTTATTTCAGGATATCCGCCATTTTGAAAAATGTTTCTTCGAATATTGCTTTCTAACAAAAGTCTTGCCAAAAATTAATGCTAAATAATTAAAATATGGCTAAAAATGTACCATTTAACCAAATATATTATGCTTTTTGCGAAAAAAATTTTTCACCCTTATTTTTGGCTGGCATTTGCCTAAAATTAACGTAAGATTTACAATGGGGTAGGGGTAGGTAATTTCAAATATCTATAAAAGTAGATCAGGTTTGGTTTTGATATTTTTCTGACTGATACATTTAATGTTAAGCTCTAAATGAAATAAAAGTTTTCAAGATAGCACTTAATATTATCTAGAAAATTTAGATTAAAACAAAAAGAACAAAAAATATCAAAATTCACCACTTTTTAGCAGTTTTTTCTTAATAAATCTCTTAGATGCACGGTGACCCCAACTTTTTTCTTTCCATTTTGAAGTATTTTTGTGTGTCTTTAATGCTGCAAAATATTTTAGAAATCTTAACGTCAGAATTTGTTTTGTAGATCTAAATACGTTTTTTCCATTGAAAATAATGTGGGTGGGGTAATGATGTCGACATGTAAAAATAAAGAGACTTGTTAGTGACATTTATGCTTATATAATTCTGACATCACCATATATTCATATTAACCTGTAAGACCTGAAATCCCTATAAGATTAAGTAGGATATTATATATTTTATATTGTACCACCATTTTTCTAATTTTACAAAATTTCAGAAATGCTTAAACAGCGGGTGAAGAAAATGCCCTATAAAATTAAAACGAGTTCGGTGACCTATGTTTTTTCTGCTCTTGTTTGTCTTAGAAAATAATGTTCGTCAAGCTCACAGAGTATAGAAAAATTCTTAACGTTAGAAAAAATTCGCTCGTACATCCTTAATGTAAGAGTGTTTATATTCATATGTTCCCTAAGACAAGATATTTTCATTATACTTAATATGCTAAAACGCTATCTTGGTCGGGCAACCAAATTTTATAAATACTTCCAGTGCATGGTATAGACCCCTTCGCCTTACTACACAACCTAGTGTCACATCGTTAGGTGTGAAATAACGACGTACATTTAACTAGCCTGTCCAGTTCTGTTGAAAGTATCCTGCAAACTGCTATCTCGTGTCTGTCCGGTACACAAAATGACACATCGACTGCCGAACGTATTACTTCTTTGATTGAGTGTGATTCAAATATCTTGTTATTTTAGGTCTTTGCTTATGTCAAGTGCAATACTTCATCAAACATACGTATCATCAATATTAAATACTTTGCTTCTACTTTTGTAATAATGAAATGAAATACACATAATTGCCTTGATAAAGATGACGATATCACCATTCGTAATTATATTAGCCTTCCGTCCGTAAGTTTCCGGTGGTTTCCGTACAATCGGAATCGGCTATTTCCGTGGTTTGGTCCGGGCCGGGCCGGGCCGGGTTTTATTAATAACCTAAAAAGAAGAGGCCCGAGAATAAACCCTGGGGAACTCCAGCTTTTACAAAAGCCCAGTTAGATTTGACTCCAGGAAGTACAACATGTTGACATCTGTGTGAGAGATAATCTTCAAACACGTTTTGTAGGTTAAAAGGTGTGTTACAGACAAATTAACACCAGATAAAGTCATGAATAAGTGAAACATGTACTAGCACCAGATGCAAGGCTAAATATTATGTTCAGCATGATTCAGTAGCCTTTAACAAGTCCAATAAAACAGATTTTGAACATGTCTGAATTATATTGAACCCACACGTTACTTGTTACTTCGCCACTATATGTATAGTGTCCGTTGACCTGTGAACATTTAGTAGTTGTATACATTGTGCATGTGGGAGTTGTTCCCCTTTGTTTTGTGCTCGCCATCTGTACTACCTGAAATCGGTTGTAATTAATAAACATAAAGTCTATCCCGTATTCTTGTTTACTGGCGTGGTGGCAGCTGGATGACGACCAGACTTCCAGAACAATTTAATTTCTATCGTCATTAACGGACAGTTTACAAAATTTAGCCAAAGCGGCCGGGAAAAGACAGTTTAACGTACAAATCGGTTCCAAATTCAAGATGGCCACCCATCGTGCTCCCAAACAGTGGACTCTGACAAAGCATGAGACAATTACTTCGTTTGAGTCTTGGCATCAAAATCTCCACTACATTCTCTCTTTGGACACAAACTTTGCCCCATTTTTGGTTGACGGGTTTACATGGCTGAAAAAATCTGGTAATCCTTGCGTGGTCTAACTGATGATGGTGAAACAGTTCCGGAGGCAAAACGACGTACAGCGGAACAGAAAGTGACTCACCTTGATTTAATGCTGGGACAAATTGCGAATTACTGTCCTATCATTTCAAGAAATACGATCGTCAAGAATTCAACATCCTTAGTTAACATATGGCAGGCTATTCGTCTACATTATGGCTTTCAAAGCTCGGGGTCAAACTTTTTGAACTTTAATGACATTAAATTGGAACCCGACGGGGCGCCTGAGGATTTGTACCAGAGACTAATTAGTTTTGCAGAAGACAACCTTCTCAAGGCAGGCGGCAATATTACACATTACGGGGACGTTCCAACTGATGATGAGGATCTTACCCCATCCATGGAAAATTTCATCATTCTGACATGGCTTCGCTTAATTCACCCAGGTCTTCCAGCTTTTGTCAAACAGTGCTATGGAACTGAGCTCCGGTCGAAAACTTTAGCTTCAATCAAACCCGAGATTTCACAAGCGTTAGACAGCTTACTGGACGAAATCCAATCGCTCAACGAATCCAAGGTTCTGAGAACTGCATTCAAATCCAAGTTACCTTCAAGCCCGAAACGAACACCAATCTGCCCACTCTGTAAACAAGCTGGCAGATCACGTTACCAACATTATTTAAGCAAATGTAACTTTTTACCAGACTCTGATAAACAGTTCTTAAATTCCAGAGTGAGACAGACCACCGAAGATAACGATTACGTTGAGAACCGTTACCAAACCGATGATCAAGATGATCAGTATGAGCATGAGACTGATGCCCGCAAAACATTATCCCGCACCCCCATCTTCACGTAGAGTTAGTACTAAGAAATCACCTACGATGAAAGTTTTCTATAAGCATTACGCGTTAACTGTCACGCTCGATACTGGCGCGGAAATTAGCATGATCAAAAGTTCTGTTGCTAAACATATTGGAGCAACTATTCAGTCAACCAGTCAAAACGCACTTCAAACAGATGGGTCAACTCCGCTTAACATTACGGGGGAGACACATATCACGCTTTCACGGGGCAGTAATCTTTTCAAATTTGATGCGCTTGTAGTTGATAATCTCGATGTTGATGTTTTAGCTGGTGTTACATTTATGGCATACAATGATATCTCAGTCAGACCTTCGGAACATGAAACTCTGAGAAAATCAACTATGGTGCTTTCAGATCCGAAACTGAAAACTCTAATGTGCGTCATGTCTGACCGTTTGTTTTGCGTATCTCCTCCTCTACGGTAGTTTGGCCCGGTGAATACATTGAAGTAGGTATTTTACGTGATGCTCACCCAGATGCTACTCTTGCCATTGAGAGGCGTTATGATTGTGACAAGACTGTTGCTGACTGGCCATCTCCTCAGATAATAGAGGCTGTCAATGGCAGGATTCGCATACTTAATGACTCTACGAAGCCGCAAAAGCTTCATAAGCATGACCACTTTTGTCAAGCACGACTTACCTCCCCTGTTGCAACCATGCAATCAGCTTTAGACTTCCCTATTTCACCCCCTTCTTCGGTTCATTTGAAGAATTCCCATGATAACCTCACTGCTAACTCAGATTCGGTTAATCTAGATCCTGACAACATCCTCCCACCCAAGTCACGCTCTGAATTTCAGGCCCTACATGACCAGTATGATAATGTTTTCAGTACTGACATAAATAAAGGCTACAATGGTGCTGTAGGTCCCTTTCAGGCTAAAGTCAATATGGGTCCTGTACAACCTCCCCAACGAAAAGGGAGAGTACCCCAATATAACCGAGATAAGTTAGTTCAATTACAGCAAAAATTTGATGAACTTGAATGTCAAGGCGTTTTCTGCCGTCCAGAAGATCTTAATATGTCTTTTGAATATCTTAACCCATCATTTTTGGTTAAAAAACCCCAGGGCGGTTACAGATTAGTTACAGATTCTGCCGATGTCGGCCGGTACAGTAAGCCTCAACCATCCCTTATGCCTGATGTAGATTCGACTCTTCGCATTATTGCTCCTTGGAAGTACATTATTAAAACTGATCTTACAAGTGCTTTCTACCAAATTCCACTTTCCAAGGATTCTATGAAGTACTGTGGTGTTGCTACACCATTTAAAGGCGTAAGGGTCTATACTCGCACTGCTATGGGTATGCCAGGGTCTGAGACAGCATTAGAAGAACTCATGTGTCAAGTTCTGGGTGACTGCCTTCAGGATGGCATTGTTGCTAAGTTGGCTGATGACCTATATTGTGGTGGTAACAGTCCCGATGAGTTGTACACAAATTGGAAACGTGTCCTTGCAGCCCTTCACAAGTCCAATTTGAGATTGTCACCTTCCAAAACTGTTGTTGCTCCTACTTCAACAACAATTCTAGGTTGGACATGGTCAAATGGTATCATCACTGCCAATGCCCACCGTATTTCTGTACTGTCCTCTTGTCCACCTCCTACAACAGTACGTGGCCTTAGGTCATTCATTGGTGCTTACAAAGTGCTTGCAAGAGTTATACCTAATTGCTCCTCTATACTTGCCCCACTTGATGACACAATTGCAGGCCGGCCTTCACAGGAAAAGCTTGAGTGGACTGATGACTTAAATGTACAGTTTGCGAACGCTCAAAAACTTATAATGATACATAAGGCTATCATACTTCCTAGGGCTTCAGACCAGTTATGGATTGTTACGGATGGTTCTGTTGTCAGACGTGGCATAGGGGCAACTCTTTATGTGACAAGAAACGACAAACTTTCACTAGCTGGTTTCTTTAGCGCTAAGTTAAGAAAGCACCAAGTTACGTGGCTACCTTGCGAAATTGAAGCGCTTGCGATTGCCGCTGCAATAAAACATTTCAGTCCATATATTGTTCAGTCTAAACATAGGTCATGTATTTTGACAGATAGCAAGCCATGCGTACAGGCTGTTGAGAAACTCTACTGTGGAGAGTTTTCTGCCAGCCCTAGATTGACATCGTTTTTGTCATTAGTTAGCCGGTACAGTCTTAACATTAGGCATTTAGCAGGATCCGCAAACATACCATCAGACTTCGCAAGTCGCAATGCCCCAGACTGCACAGAACCGCACTGTCAGATCTGCTCTTTTATAATTGAAACAGAAGATTCCGTTGTCAGATCGGTTCAGGTGAATGACATTCTGAATAATTTGTCCAATTTACCGTTCACTACGCGTTCTGCATGGTCGGATATCCAGTCTGAATGCCCGGATCTTCGCAGGACTCATGCTCATCTTAAACAAGGCACTCGTCCTTCAAAAAAACTGACTAATATTAAAGACGTTAAACGTTATCTTAATGTGGTCTCAATCGCAAAGGATAATCTATTGGTGGTACCGAAAAATGATCCGCTTACACCCTACAATGAACTCATAGTTGTAACGCGCTCAGTCATTGATGGACTTGTGACAGCACTTCATCTAAAGCTTAATCATCCAACCAAGCATCAAATGCAACTTGTAATGAAAAGGCAACTTTTATGCTCTGGACATGAATAAAGTCATTGATCGCGTTTGTGAATCGTGTCATACCTGTGCATCATTGCAGAAGTATCCAGCTACCCTGAATAAACAGTCAACGACACCTCCACCAGAGGTTGTTGGAATTTCTTTCGCGGCTGATGTTTTAAAACGGAATAAACAACTGATACTTGTGCTTCGTGAAACTGTAAGCTCTTATACCGCAGCTTGTATAATTGAAAATGAAAAACATGATACACTCCGAAATGCTTTGTTGAAACTAATCCTCGGGTTACATCCACTTGAGGGTCCATATGCTGTTATCCGATGTGACGCAGCTCCAGGGTTTGTAGCCTTGCGAGACGATGAAACACTCAAATCCCTCAGAACTGTGCTTGAAATTGGTTGTGTGAAAAATGCTAATAAGAATCCTGTAGCAGAAAGGGCAATTCTTGAATTTGAAAATGAACTACTCTGTCATGATCCATCTGGTGGTCCCGTTTCAGAATTGGGTCTTTCAGTTGTTCTTGCAAGACTGAATTCGTGCATTCGTAATTGTGGTTTATCATCACGTGAACTGTGGACTCAACGAAACCAGTTTACAAATGAACAGTTACCAATATCAGATAGAGATGTTATTTTAAGTCAACATGAAAACCGTCTCCACAATCATCCCTACAGTGAAAAATCAAAAATGAAGGGAGATAAGCCTTCGACATGTCAAGAGTTATCAGTGGGCGATATTGTTTACCTTGTTTCTGAGAAAAGCAAGCTCAAGGGTCGGGACAGATACCTAATCGTCTCTATTGAAAATCCATGGTGTTACGTTAAGAAATTTTCCGGATCACAGTTAAGAGCAACATCGTATAAAATAAAACTTAGCGAGTGTTACAGAGTTCCAAGTCAGTTTAGTGAGTGTATACCAAATCAAGTAAAATATGAAAGTTATGATGATCTTAATGAATCTGAAGGCACGGTTCCACCAATTATTAACATTCCAGACACTCTTTCTTGTCCGGCATATGAACCACAAAATGATCCTATACAAAATGAAAGTGATTTGTTAAACTTGTCTACGGAAATTGTTGACGAGTCTGATCAAAACTGTAGTGATTCTAATGTTGAACTCTCTGATCATAGTAATACAAACGAAAGGCCACAAAGGGCTCGAAAACCTCCTAGCTATCTAAATGATTATGAGTTATCTTAATATGACATGACAATATGTATGTAATATATGCACATTTGCATTAGTTGGTATGAATATTAATCTGCAGTTATTATGCCTTTTGATTTAACACGTTATTGTTTTCAAAATGTTAATTTTGCTTAAAACTAACCATTTACTCAGAAGATGCTTGACCATTTATTTTTATAGGAGACATATATTATTTCTTGTACAACTTTATTATTAGTTGGGGAAAGGAAAAAAGGAGTCACGCCACTATATGTATAGTGTCCGTTGACCTGTGAACATTTAGTAGTTGTATACATTGTGCATGTGGGAGTTGTTCCCCTTTGTTTTGTGCTCACCATCTGTACTACCTGAAATCGGTTGTAATTAATAAACATAAAGTCTATCCCGTATTCTTGTTTACTGGCGCTTATTCGGCCGCGTAAGTAACAGATGAAATGACACCAGATGAAGACGCAAATCGAACACACTGATGTTCCGCATAATTTACTGAGTAAGCTACAAGTCATATAAATCAGGTTCTGAACATGTTTGAATTATATTAAAATTACTATTTGGGCATGAATAAGTGAAACATATACTAGCACCAGGTGCAGTGCCAAATTTTATGTTCAGCATGATTTAGTAGCCTTTAAAAACTTAAACAAGTCCTATAAAACCGATTATGACATGTCTGAAATATATTGAACCGTTACTTGTTACTTATTCGGCCGCGAATAAGTAACAGATGAAATGCCACCAGATGAAGGCTCAAATCGAACACACTTACGTTCAGCATGAAAATAAGTTATAACAAGTCATATAAGTTTGGTTCTGAACATGTTTGAATTTTATTTAACCCGTACATTACTTATTACTTATTTGGGCAGGAATAAGTAAAAACAAACTAGCACCAGATAAGTCCCAAAATAATGTTCAGCATGATGCCGTAAGCTATAATATGACCTATAAATCCGATTTTGAACATGTCTGAAATATTATTATCTGTTACTTATTCGCGTTTGAATAAGGAATAAGTAACAAAATGAAACCAGTTACTTATTCCTTATTGACTTATATGATCTTTCAGTGAAATAGATATGAGATGTGTTCAGAACACATGGTGAACAAGATATGGTGTTATCTGCTGTTCATTCATCCTTCACTTATTCGAGCTCTAATTATTCAACTTCTGCCATTTTCTAGTGAAAGTAAGATACCATATGTTCGAAAAACGTTTTGTAGGTTAAAAAGTGTGTTTCTAAATCATGTTGAAAAAATGGTGAAGGAGATGAAACTTTATCTAGTGTTAATGTAGTGTTAATGTGGCTGTTACTTATTCGCAGTTGAATAAGGAATAAGTAACAAAAAGTACCTAGTTACTTATTCTTTATTCGAAAAAGGAATAAGGAATAAGTAACCAACTTTCTCGTCATTCCGTCAACAAGAATACGACTAATCCATTCACCTGAAGCCTACGTCCCCTTAAATAAATATTTTCGATTTTAAAGTGACCGATTTATATTTAAGCGTGCTGTCTTCAAATGTGAAAGAAAAGACAAATGGACTGGGAAACAATTCTAACAAATGACATTTCTTTTTATCTGTTTCAACTGAGATTTTGGCGTAACACCAAATGGCGCTATAAAATTAATGTCTACTCTATGAAGAAATCATTAAAAAACAAAATAATAAATACGGACGTGTCAACTATGTGATTCTGCATGTTCGCCCCAAATTTAGGTCATTTAGACAGTAATCTTCATCATCATAAATCAATGCGATGGGAACTGATGTACTTATAGGCCTATCGTGTGTCAAGTTTTACTGAAAAGTATTCAGTCGTTTTAGTTTAAAATCAGTTTTTAAAAGCAGCATTTGCCAATTTGACCAGTTTCATCAGCCGTTGCCATGGTGACGCATACCGCTACATTTCTACGACTATTCTTAAATGTCAGGTCTTATTTTTAAAACTCAATTGTTTTAAAATAGTAAAGAAATGTTTCGTATGATAGGTATGGCAGATATAATGAAAGGTTTTCCGTATTATATGGCCGCTATATGGTTCACTGAGTTACCAACTGTTGCTACAGTTGGACTGATTTGAAAATTCTTCAAGTCTGAAAGTTCGAACCTGCCTGCTTTGAATAGAAGTACCTGCCTAATACTGGTGCTATACAATATTTACGACATCGTTATGTAAACAGTCAGCACTATATTTTGTTAGCCACTGTACAGTACTCCAAAGCACTAGAATAGCAAATCGCAACACAATATCAACAGTTTCAGAAAAAAACTGCATAC
This sequence comes from Mercenaria mercenaria, assembly GCF_021730395.1. Taxonomy (NCBI): domain Eukaryota; kingdom Metazoa; phylum Mollusca; class Bivalvia; order Venerida; family Veneridae; genus Mercenaria; species Mercenaria mercenaria. The sequence goes on from NC_069374.1 coordinate 38,699,098, forward strand.
GAACACGTGCATTTCAACCACTGCTGCATACAGCACGTGCATTTCAACCACTATACCAACGGACACGTCCATTTCAACCACTGCAGCATACGGACACGTACATTTTAACCTCTACTACATACGGACACGTGCGTTTCGATCACTACTGTATCCAGAAAAGTGCTTTTCGACCACTACTTTATACAGACACGCGCATATCAGACACGTGCATTTCAACCATTTCCTGAAGCAAACGCAACACAGAAATAGCAATCATGTAGCCAAATATTTAGGAGTTGCGCATGATACGCAAAGTACTACAGGTATGCAATTTAAACCCCTAGCCCCTAAATTGCGTTTTAATGAATTTTGATTTTTAAAAGCACCAATTGTAACTTCCTTTTTGTAAATGATAATGCTGCACGCTATTTGGTGATCTAACTGCAACCAATGTTTGCACGGATACATTCGATATTAGAGTTAATAGAGTAAGACAGATTCTGTGTATATAACTTAACATCTCTCTCACTACATAGGTATCTCGTAACTTAGAACTTTCGTAGCCAGTGAGAAGAGCAATTAATGGAAGGACAAAACTCTCAGACCACTCAAATTTCCAGTCACATGTCTAGCGACGTAAATCTATACAGATCTACGCCATAACGATAAATAAAATATTGCCTGTACAACGTATAGTTTCCAAACTAAAATGATATTTATGGACTTTGTTTACAATTCCGTTTTAATGTCATTTTGTGGGGAGGACCGTTAGCTAATTTTAATATAACTTGTGGCCAAATCTATTGGCAAATGTTACTAAATTATTTCCATTGTAATTAATATTTATCTTGAAACATTAACAATAAAAATTATTAAATTAAAAAAGATAGTTTTAAAATATACAAATTTATATTAACGTGTGTATAAACTAATGTAGAAGTTAAATTAAGTTATATCGAATGGATGTTGCAACAAGAAACGCATAAAAAATTAAAAATCCGATTTAATCCTGGTGTTGGAAAACCGAAAATTTTAATGCCAGTTGTTAGGAATCCATTAAACTTAGTCTTGTATAAACGTTTAGCAATCTAATTTGATAAATGGCCATTTGGAACTACGGCAAACTGCCCATTAGGAATCACACCTAACAGACACGGTATGTCCCAAAGGGTCAATTTATCTACCAAATCACTAAACAAATTTCGTTTTTCTTTTATTTTCAACAAAACAGGTTTTGTCCTCACGAGTATGTTAAAGCAAAATGTAAAACGCAGATCAAAAATTAGATCAATCGATAATCAATATGACATTACAAATGAAATTTTTCTATACTTTTCATTTTTGTTCTGATTGTTTATGTTTTTTTAGAAATGGGTAAAAAGATACATAAACTTCACCAAATGCTTCAGCAGTTTTTTTTTTTACTCAAACATCTACAATATGTCTTGAAAAGACATATAAACAGGCAGTATCTTAGCTATTTATCTGAGTCTAACTGTCGCTTGATACCAGGAGTCATTTTTTCTCTTTTAGAAATAACGCATTAACGATTACAAAATTGATGTAAATAAGTGATTTAGTGAATTCTGCGATATTCTGCCAAACTGACAGGTTTAAGGTATTGGACCCGTAATAGAGTACCTCCTTTTGAAGAGTATTCAATTTCTACCATAAACCTACCTTGACTGCAATTTTCAGGGGGGCGTAGGTTCAATACTTTTTATGGATGTATTGTACAAAAGTGGAAAATTTTCATTTTATAAGCTATTTCTTGCTGTTCAAAGTGAATTTAACTCTGAATCAAGAGGGGTAGAGTTAGACATCTTTAAAAATACTGAGTTAAATGCGGTAAAAGTTCTCTATTTTGCCTTCATTCTTTAGATTACATATTGTGGAAGAAATGCAGGTAGGTTTTACTTATGCCCCATGGTTATTTTTGAATGAAGTGAGCAAAATTCAAAACAGACCCACAGGATTCGACCTTAATTTTTCAATGTTGGGAGTTAGAATTCTGTCTCATTAAATCTGTTTACTTGAGACACCCTAGAAAAAAAAAGATATTTACAGTTTTATTTTGTGTTTTATATTGTTTAACAATAGTTGGATGTTTCTTTTATCAAAATTAATGCTGTAATGAATTCTCTGCAAACGTTTAGATAGTGGCCATCACATTGAAATTGGTCTCTACTTGAGCTTGAGGAAATTCCATAAATTATACAAAATTTACAAAAAACGGCACGGTAAAAGTTGATTAAAATTTGCAACACAGTGTGAAACATTACTATTAGGGGTCCAATACCTTAATTGCATGAGTACTTGGAAAAGGCAATTGCTGTACTGGATAAAGAGAGTTTAAATGCGGGCAACTTGCTAGATGAGTGCTGAGTATGTAACAGGTATTTTGATTGGCCACATCTTAGTTAATATATTTAGCGTCAGGGTTGTACTAATTGTTAAGAATTATTTAGCCTTTAGCTAATTCATTTAGCTTTAAGACAATTCGATTTAGTACGACCCGGGGTCGGACATATTCCAATTAGTATGACCCAGGGTCGGACATTATGACCCTGGTTGTGAATTAGCTTTAAGCTAATTATATTTAGTACAACCCTGGGTCAGACATATTCTATATAGTATCATACTAAATCGAATTAGTACGACCCTGAATTAAGATAAATCCATTTAGCTTTAAGACAATTTGAATTAGTATGACCCTGGGTCAGACATATTCCAATTAGTATGACCCTGGGTCAGACATATTCCAATTAGCTTTATGACAATTCGGAATTAGTATGACCCTGAATTAAGATCAATCTATTTAGCTTTAAGACAATTCGAATTAGTACGACCCTGGATTGGACATATTCCAGTTAGTATGACCCTGGGTCGGACATATTCCAATTAGCTTTAAGCTAATTCTGAAATAGTATGACCCTCAGTTACGGCTGCCATCTTTAGTATGACCCTGGGTCGGACATAGTTACAATTAGTATGACCCTGGGTCGGACATATTCCGATATGTCTGACTCTGGGTCGTACTAAATGTGAAACAGCTTTAAGCTAATTCCGAACCTGGGTCATACTAAATTCTGATATGTCTGACCCTGGGTCGTACTAAATGAAATAGCTTTAAGGTATTAGGCCCCTAATAGTAAAGTTTAAAAAATGGCATTTGCTTGGTATATTCTTACAGTTGACCGTGCTTCGCACTTTGTTGCAAATTTTTAAAAACTTTTACCATGCCATTTTTTATAAAATTTGTGTAATTTATGGTATTTCCTCAAGCTCAAGTAGAGACATATTTTAAGGTGGCGGCCTGTATCCAAAATGTTTGCAGAGATTTCATTATACCATTATTTTTTATGAAAGAATCATCAAACTATTGGTAAACAATTATAAAACTAAAAAAATAAAAGTGTCAGTATCATTTTTTTCTAGGGTGCCTCAAGTAAACGGATTTAATGAGACAGAATTCTATCTCCAACATTGAAAAATTAAGGTCGAATCCTGCGGGTCTGTTTTGAATTTTGCTCACTTCATTAAAAAATAACTGTGGGGCAGAAGTAAAACTAAATTTCTTCCACAATATGTAATCTAAAGAATGATAGCAAAATAGAAAACTTTTACCGCACTTAACTCAGTATTTTTAAAGATGTCTAACTCTACCCCTTCTATTTCAGAGGTAAATTCACTTTGAACAGCAAGAAATCGCTTATCAAATGAATATTTTCCATTTTTGTACAATAAATCAATAACAAGTCTTGAAAGAAGTAAAAACTTACTAGAAAAAAAGAAAAATAAGGAAAAAAAATTTTGGGCCCAGTGGGGCTTGAACCTACGCACCCCTGAAAATCGCAGTCAAGGTAGGTTTATGGTAGAAATTGAATACTCTTCAAAAAGGAGATACCCTATTATGGGCCTAATACCTTAAGCTAATTCTCAACCACACAGTGTATAGACTCTCTGTACGCCCAAACGGAAGTCGCCAATAACTAGGCGTTCACTTTCGTTTTTCAAATTTTTGGAAGCTGTCGGTAGTGAGGTTTTTTTATAATTTTCTTTGGCTATTTGAAATAAATATTCTTGTTGTATATATTTTTCAATGTATGATAAATGTCTCTGCAACAAACAGCCGTTAAACAGACATTAACACATGAAATTAAAACGTATTTTCACCCAAAACCCAGCAGGTCAATGCAAAAGACGATGCATTCAGGCTAAAAATGCCCATTATTTAGGAACTGCGACTGAAATACGTATCAGAACCGCTTCTGAATGTTAAATTATAAATCCATGCAAATGAGTTTATACCTACAAATATGAATTTACAATCCTGAATAGTTTAAATATTGTTTAATTCAACATACATCTGAATTATGCACTGTCCGCCTAGTCGCAAAACTTGATATAAAACTGTTCCACTATTCGCCAAAACACTGTACGCCTATTCAATAAAGAAATGACGACGTGTCTGGGCTTGTAGGCTCTATACACTGTACTTATTGAATTTATAAATATAAGTTTTGTATTGTATTTTACTTGCGACAGTGAAACAGTATTTATTGGTCTATTTCACCAACCATGTCCTTGTCTTGGACAAGAAATAGAATCTGTATACGAGTTTCCGTTAACATACGAGAAAAAATATACATTTATTCCGCTCGGCTTGACAGGACACTTTGTTTTGTTGTTTTTTTCTTTGTATTTTTAGCTCGACTATTCGGGGAATAGAGGTGCTATTCTACTTGCCCCGGCTTCGGTTAAAGTTCAGTTTTTCGGCAACCTTTTTTTCTGTCACATCTTTTTTTTTTACTTTTGCTTATACCTTACTGTAACTTCACATAAACATTGTGCAAACAAAGCCTTTTTATGTAGGGACTGCCCATTATACCCAAGGTGAAGGTCACTCCGCCAACAGGCAAACGCGCTGTCTACATGAAAACTTTGTACAATCAAAGTGTCCAAAACGAGTCCGCTCATCTATCTTCCAAGACGATGGTTAGTTATACGTGTAGAACAACTGATGTAAACATTAGGAGCCAGGTCATTTTCAGTTTGTTCTGTAGCGATTACCGCAATAATTATTAATGCAAAAGAAAAATAACTGGATATTAGCTTCAATCTGCTTGATTTTGACTGATATCAGCGGTGATTTGGAGCCGGATATTAAAATAAACAGAAATTACCAATAACCGCGCCGACGGCAGCTGTTTCTTCTGTGAATGATGATAAAGTTCCCGAGGTAAAGTCCGAACAATTCTTTGAGATGCCGGAAATGGATCAAACACTGAGTTTTACCACGTAACGATTATATGAATGATGCGTTAGTGATTTATGTGTAAAGAATCTAGTCATTATTACAAAAAATAATTTCAAACACTATGCAGTTTACCCATTTACCAAACTGAATTAGTCGCGCGGCTGTGCCGCACTAGACTAAATTAATTTGATAATTACTTACTTATAAACACTAACCTTTACGAAAAGTGGATTCAAACTGCAGTAATAACATATAAACTGGTCCGTGACTGTTGGTTATCATAAAACAAAGTCAAATTATTGAAATAAATGAATGAAAAGAAGTTTTGAATAGGCGTACAGTTTTTCGACTAAGCGTTCAGTCCAGATTTTAGAAATTGCGATTAGTGGGCCAGTAATGTATCTACTAGTGGGACAGTGTAATCGGCATGTATGTCTCAGAAAAACACATTTTCCTAAAAACGCATTCGTTACCATAGAGCCATGCTAGTATTTATCGATGCGTAAGATATTTATCTACGAAGTAGCAAAGGTTTCAATTCTTTGCAATAGCTCAAGATACATGTATTTCAAAGAATTGATAGTTTCGTTACAAAATCGAACAAATACCCACACATGATTTGACTTGAAATGAAGTGTATTAAGAGTTTTAATAGGCGTATTTGGCATCTACGTAGACAGTAGCTCTTAAACAATACGTAGATTTAAAATACACTTACAATATGCGATATTTACGAAATAAACAATGAAAATCCAAGCCATCCGCGATAGCAAAAATTTGTGTTTTGATTTCTGAACGCCTAGTTTTTGGCGACTTCCGGTTGGGCGTACAGAGAGTCTATACACGGTCATACTAAATCGAATTGTCTTAAAGCTAAATCGACATTTTCGACCCTAACGGTACGCCATACAGTATAACTCATATCGACAATTGTTTCTCAGAACCAGCGTTTGTTTAATTAGCTATTTACAGACCGGGGTCATAATCTATAACGAAACGGTCAACAGTGTCGGGTTACGAAAAAGTTCCATTCATACAGACATTTCATTCATAGGGGCGAATTAATTTGCCATCATTATGTAATATTTTTTAATATTATCTTTCAAGTATTTACCGTTAGATAAATAAAACATTATTATAACATGTTCAAGAAAATAGATTTATTGAAACAGGTAAGTTTAACAATCTTTATACAAATCTATGGCAAAACTGATAAACGTGGCGAACTATTTGAATTGCGCATGAAATTATATTTTGTGTTGTCAGTCTCAGCACCTTTGAACTTTTGTTGAACTTGTGGAATCTCGATTTATGGTTATAATAGTCTGGCGAATAAATCGCCAGCCTAAAAACCACTACTTACAACCGATGTCTTTCCAGACATCCCAACTCTCCCGATCCGATCGGGTTTCTCCCGATTCTGGTTGTAAAACCCGATCACCCCGATCAGAAGTCTCAAACTCCCGATTAAAAAAACAACAACAAAACAACATAAACAACAATGAAAAAACAAAAATTATGAAATAATCCACTTCTTTGCGCCTATCTGATACTGTATGTATCACTACTGATCGAGTCTGTAAACAACACCTTTCGGATATTTTCGCACCTTATTCTACCCGTGCTGATTATTGTTTATTACACGATTCAACAAAGCCAGGTGTTGATTAATGTGTCACAATTGAAATTAAAATCCAGACATTAGATATCTAATTAAATTCAATCAAATTTAGATTAGAAATTATACTGGCTTTACCTTTTTCTGTAACTTTTTGAAATCGAAAGTAGATGGTCGCCGAGTCAACCTGCTAGGTTTTAAAACATTTCTCTTAAATTCATTTTGAGAAGAGGAAATGTCATGGTAAATTTTAATATCACTTACTATCAAATGCTGTTAAACTGTCTTTTGCATCAAAACAATTTGTCAAACACATCCTTTTAACTGGAGATTTTAGGCAAATCTACGAAAGTGTAACAATACCCCGGACATTCAATTTTGGATAACAGGATTTTGATCAATAAAAGTATTTGAGCGAGGGTTTTAAATTACTGGTTGACAGGGGTGAGAATCAAACAGTAAATTTTCTATTGCTTGAACTTTTATTCTTTTAGCTATATACATTTTGTTTTTACAGTTCTAACAGCTGCACTGTTTGTCATGTAAAATTCACCTGGGGAGTCTTCTTTCCAACAAAAAGAAATAAAAGTGCAGGTTTAATTCTCAGTGGTGTTTTGAATTAAGACATAGTGCTTAAAGTGCCATAACTATTTAATTTTGCACAGAAGGCTTCATGTATTATTGTTCCAAAATATAGACAAGTGAATGTTTTAAGACTAGTGATTTTATATGGGCAAATAAGTTTATATTATCATTAGATTTGTTAAAAGCTTCGTTATCATGAACATAATTACCGCGGTATAAAATCTCCCACTTGGACACCTCAATCTCCCACTTTGGAAAGCAAAAACTCCCACTTGGCATTCAGAAAAAGTTGGGATGTCTGTCTTTCAAGACTGAAGCAGATCGATGCAGGATATACAACAATACGTCTTGACTGTATGGCTGCACAGGGCCGGATCCAGAAATTTTTGACTGGGGTGGGGGGGGCACCAGTCTTGAATGAAGACATCAACGCCAAGGCACAAGGTTTTCGAGGGGGCGCCTTTGCCCATGTTAGGTAGGGGTTTAGGGGTCAGGTGTGGATCAGATTGACTCCCCCTGTAATTTTTTGAAGAACATGCATACAATGGTGGCCTCTGGTGCAATTTAGGTCTAAAATTTGAGGTATTAGAGGAGTATGATACTCCCTTCTTGATTGGGGGGTCAGGGCGATCTCCCCCTGGAAAATTTTGAACTACAGGTATGAAATGGTGGCCTCTGGTGCATTTCTGGGTCTAAATTTTGAGGGGCATCTTTGATGAGTACAAGTCACTTCTCGGCCAACTGGGGGAGGGGGGGGCACGGGCCCTGGATCCGGGCCTGCTGCAGGAACTAGAATGCCTCTAGAATACCCCCATGTGCACTGGTCAGAGGCCATTATTCACAACACAACACACACACACGCACAACATCTCAATATTTTCATTTTTGGTAAGAAGACATGTTATACTAAATTTCTATATCTGGTTTTCATATCAATGAAATGCTCTAAAGAACTGAAAATAAGGTCTCATGATTTCATTGTTTATATATGAAATAAAGAAGGAACTGGGATTGGTATAGTGTAACCTGTTTCACTAAAGGGAGGCAACACCTGATACTGTAACCGAAACCGGAAGCAAACTTACGACATTGTGGGAATTATTTGCATATATTTACATTGTCGGCCATATTTGACAGAATACACATTTTGTTTGAGTTATAGACAACGAAACAATAAAGGGGACATACGTGATTGTGAACAAATCTGATGACCTAGTGTCACAATGGAAAAACTTTTATTTCTTACATTTTGTGTTTATGGCGTCGGGACAGTAGTTTCTACCTCGGGTAAGGCAACAGGTCAAAGCCAGAGTGTGGCAGAGTCTAGGGGTACGGATCCGTACCTCTAGAATCTGATTCTAGGGGTATGAATCCGTACCTCTAGACACTCCTGTTAGGGGTTGTCTAGGGTAACTGACCTCCTTTACCCAGATGTGTGTTATTCCAGAAATCATTCTGAAATGTCACAAATTAGCTATTCATAATTTTATCATGACATCACAGTACATTAGGGGTTCTAACTGACCAATCAGAGAGTTGCATTTTCGAGTACCTGCCAGTAAATCTAGCTATATTAGCTAAAATTGCCATAAAACCTATAACGATTGTTCAAAATATGTGAATATCTAATATAAAATAGTTATTATCCCATTCAAATGGTTTATGAGACAAAAGACAAACACCAAGAATGGAGATCTATGCAGTTTCAGTTTCAATACATGTTGCGAATTTCTGCTATTAGTCATTTATAAATTTGTCTTATACTACGATGATTATCACAAGTGAAAAATTCAGTTATGATTTATCGAAAAATACTGCCACAGTAACTGAAAATGTGACTACCAAGTTCTCGGTTTTGTGTTATTGTCTTTCATCTTCTAAACCTTTTGGACGTGATTATGACCATTTTGCATCTTATTTTAATTTAACATATTTTGCATTATTGGTATTGGTTTTATAGCTACTTTTAGCTATATATTGCTAGATTTAGCTATATAGCTAATTTGTGACTTTTCTAGGACCTGTTATTTATCCTGTTTTCTCATATTCTCGGGGGCCTAAAGGGTTGTTTTTATTCCCAGTAACAGATTAACCATTTCATAAACAGCATTTGGGTGTTATTTTGTAGAAAAATCACTTGTCTTTCAGACTGAGTCATAAAATATTACAGAAATTATCCCATTTAATTATTTTGTTACTGTATTTGATACCATCCTCACCGGTAAAAATGGACCAAGAGTTTCTCGTATTCCTGTGGATTTAGATTTGACTTTTCATCACAAATAAGTTGTAGAATTTAAAACATTAAAATTACCATTGTGTAATAAAAAGATATATTCTGTAGTAAATACATCAAGAAATATGACAGTTAATTGTATAATCAATAATTTATGGCAAATTTGCTAACCCCACCAGAAAAAATAAGGATTTTTTTAAAAATTGAATAAAATGCTGATAATTTCTTCAATATACTTTCCTGTGACGTCATACTATTTTGTTATTATACTCTGATGAAGTCCAATGGACGAAACATGTTAGTTTTGAAGTAAAAAGTATATTTCTGGAGTTAGTTCTTCGCTTTATCTATTTCTTTCAATATGCGTTCAAATCACTTGAAATTTTCAGTGTGTCAGTTTTGTACCATTCCTGTCTAGAAAATAACAAACATTAAATTATTTGACAACATTAAGGCAAAAAAGAGAATATAAGAAACCCTGAGAATATAAGAAACAGGGATACATCTTAAATTTGGTTGCAAATGAAAAATCAAATAAGATTTAACCAATATTCAACTAAAACTTTAATCTGAATTGTTCATCGATACCATTACCAGCATTCACCCGATTGTTAACTAAATAACTTTTCCATTGAAACCTTAATAACTGAGGAGCACCAAATAAATGACGAGGAATCAAATTGGCACATAATAGGTTAGTCCAAATAATAGGACGTTTCAGGACAGCGTGATAACTTTCCAAACTTATTCTGCATATTTCTGTTAGGAAATCCCCAATTAAAAATAAAATCCGTTGGGAACGTTTTCTGGTACATGTACAAAGTATTTGTAATGATTACATCTCTGATAATGAATTCATGTTGACATTGAAACATAAACTTGCCTCGCTGACATTTTATGAATGTATATTTTAATAATTTTGTGTTTTATTTCTGTTATTTAGTGTCATATCGGCAGTCTGCTGATGAAACCGGTGTCGGGTTAGATATCTTCTTGCACCTGTCACGTCATATTTTCGAAGATTTAAGTCTCTTATTTAAAATTATAGATTAAATCAGGGCTCACGCTGTCAGTCGCCATTATCGCCATTTGCGATTATTTTATTTAAATGGCGAATATTTTTTTCATTTTGGCGACAGGAACTGGCGATTATTTTATTTAATAGCTACATAAATAATTATGCCAAGTGAGACAGTAACCCGCGGTCTGCTAGTGTAGAAAATCAATAGAGCGGACTGTTTATTACCTCCTGTATTCCAAACACTGTCAACTATGCCGATAACATTGCCCAAGGTGGTATGATGCAGACGACAATTAAACCGATTATGATCGGAAGTTAATCTTACTTATCTAGCTATCAATTAGGCTGAACTGGCAGGCTACTTTTTTGGAACATTTTAAAACGCCAACGCAAATTTTCTTCAACTCTACATTCGGCAGACGACAATTAAACCAATTTGTACGGCAGTTTCCTGATGAAAAATTAAATTGCCATCTTGGCATCTATAGTTACCGCTAATTTAATTATCTTTAAAAACGTGTTATAAACTGACCTAACTGTCGACGATTTCAAAATATCTTTAATCAGGATCTAGGTTAGATCTGTGTGTTTTTAATATAGAATGAAATTGTTCGAAGAGAAAAAAGGATTATAGTCTTAATTTTTTACCAAGACAATTCTAGCATAATAAATGTTTTTTGTTTTGCACATTAATTAAAAAATTATCGGAAAACCCAGTCCTGTTTCTATTTTTAGAAACATGGCCGATACGGGCAAACTAAAAAAATCAACAAATAACTTTGCTTGCATACTGTAATTAGCGTAAGTAAAACATTCTAAAGCGCTTAAAAATTAGTATATTTATTGAATAAAGCATCAAATACTTGTTGACAAAAAGCTGTAATTCAACAATGTGCATAGATGCCAAATATCACGTATTTTCGCGACCTGATTGTTTTGTACTTTTGAGCTATTTAAGTGCAGCTATGGTCAAAAGAATCATGAAAACACTTTTGTATAAAGAAAAAGTATAAACATGAATGATACTCAAAGACTTGGTAAACTTTGCATTGTGTGCAACCGTGTCCTTATTGTGTGTGCATGAATGGGGCTAATTGAGCCATTGCCCTGTCCATAATGTCAGTCAGTATCAACCATTTCAGCTGCCTTACACAAACTAAATATGTGTCCTGTAAATGCCTTCAAAATCGATCAGAATATAGCATTTTACACTGTTACAGTGGTGGGGTCCTATTAGGAAGTAATTTCCCTGAATCCCCGATTCCCACACCTGTTGGGGCCTGCTACATGTACTTTTTAAAGCAATATAGAAGATATATCGCCCAAAATCAATTAAATAGCGCCAATGTCTTCATGAGAACGGCCACACATTTTTTGTCAGGGATGTTAATCTAATATATTGTTTTCATAATTTTGGTATCTGTAGGGTGCGAAAAGAGCATTTATAGAGTTTGACTGTTTGGAAACTTGTTTGCAGCACATGAAATAAAACTGATAGTAAAATTGTTCGTGAATTACGTTACGTCTTAGCTCACATAAACAATCATCAAATCTAAGAAAATAATCAGTTAGTACCGGATCCAAACGTTCAGATACCTGCGGCATGGAAAATAATCAAGAAATATTTTATCCTAAAAAGGTTCAAGTAGGCGTAAATTTTCTCAAAACAAAAGATTCAGTATAAGCTTAATCTCTTATTTTATCAATTATTTGCACAGTTTAGGAACTAATACATTTGACTTTATTTTGCAGGTAGATAATGCAAAGTCTGTGACTTTAATCATCTTCAATGCAGATAAAAGAGCAGTGCTGAAGTGCTGTCATACAAAAATAATGAATACGACGTTACAACTCAAATTTATTTGTATTTCAATAAACAGTCTCAAATGTAACGTAATTCACATTCTTTTTGCCAAAAATGACAATATATATATATATATATATATATATATATATATATATATATATATATATATATATAAATCGAAGTTGACAACATGAAACAGCCATACAATGATAGATGTATCGAACTTTACTGAGTCTACTTGTGACTGAAGTCTCAACCTTCATAGAATAGTCGAAGAACTAATGCAACCTGGCTACTAAGTTATTCATATCTTAAATGTTTGTTCAGAAATGTCACTAACATTAAAACAGCTATATGCAAGACTGATACTAACAATAAAATTTAAAATATGTTAGTGAAACTATCTGTTCCTTATAAGAATCTAACGCTTAACACAAATTGAAACTGCAATAAACAGGAAAAAAACTATTCAACATTAACAATTGCTTTTTGTAACGTAGTTCACATTTTCAGGAGAAATCACATGTAACATTAATTTACATTAAAACGCATAAATTTTATCAATTGGAACAATAATTCTGTTACCAGTAGATCTACATATAATACGTACATATAAAAACATTTAAATAAGACAATTTATGCCTTTCACATATTCCAAAACACAACGTAACTTTCAATAACATTACGTGACACATTATATCTTTCACTTAAAGAACAACTCTAGTCAATGAATTTCATGCAGGTGATAAACTTAATGACGTAATCATATGCTTAAACACTAGGATGTCAAGAACTATGAAATTTCAAAAAAATTAACTGCAGTAATAATAACTGGAACATTTTCAATTCGTGTAACGTAATTCACAAAATTATTTAATCAATGAAACCATGCACCTTAGGATCGATAATATGCAATGAAAATACTGCATACTATATTCTGACTTTGATGACTTTATTGGTGTGTACTACACCATAGTTATTACTGTGTTAGTTCATCTAAGTATATGTATATGGTAGTTTTCAAACCAGATCATTTTCCAACACACTACCAGATTACTTACCAAGATACTACATGTATGCCGATCTAATTTCCATATAAACTTTCAACATTATCAATGTCATCTTGGAGGAACTTGAACGTGTTTCTTGTTTTTCCAAGTCTAACTGGTTCACGAACCACAGAGAGGATGTCATCTTCCTGGATCAAAATTGTGTCTGGTTTATCAGGCCATTTGTAAGACTTCTTACCGGCAACCATGAACGAAACAAAATACTCCTGATCATTTTCATCATATTCTAGTATTTTACCCATATACCACTGTTTGTCATACAAGGCCGCCACATAACTACCGATAGCAAAGCCTGGTTTTATAATGGATTCGTCTGGCACAAGTTGTTCCTTCTCAAGTTCGTTTTCAGTTTCAGTGGAAGTGTTCTTCGCCGAACAGTATTGTAGCGTTGGTTTACTCCACCCTGGACATAGAACTGTAAATTTATCACCATTAAAGCAGCTTTCACAAAAGCATGATGTATCCCTGACTGCTATGCGACCGTTATCTAGAGGTACAACTGCATGCAACTGTAGGGTGCCTTTAACAGGTTTGATAGCAATGTCATCAAGTTCTTTCTGAACGTCAGTACACATGTTGCGGGAAACAAACAAATATTTCAGACGACTGTTTTCTTGGCTCTTGCCCCAACTGTAAAACTCCTCTGCAGATTGTATAACAACAGACTGACGCTTGACAGCCATATCTGCTAGACGCTTTGCTGTGCCCCCAACACCATCGCACGGGCCTTTACCGTGACCTGCTTCAAAATACAACCATGACGCTTTAACACCTGGGAATATTTTGTCATGGTTTGCAACAACAGAAAATATTTGTTTGTTTCTGTACTGGGACGTAGGTGAGTCAGTCATGTAATGTATCATCTTGCATTCTGGCATTATATTTTGTACTTCCTTAACAACAGCTTTCATGCATGCAAACACGGTGGTGGCTGTATGAGCAGTTTCATCTGATACAATCACAAATGATCTATGTTCAACTTCTTCATCATTCCCCTCTGTATTGTTGCTATAAATAACTACTGGATGCAGTGTAACTGTACCTTTGTCAAAATAAGCAGATTGCACTTCTTCTGCAAATGTGCAAATATAATTCTCTGCAAAATCCATGTGACAGATCACGTGGTCTATTGGTAATTCATTCTTTAACTTCCGTGACTGCTCGTACTGGATTTTCACTTTCCTTATATGTTCTCTAAATTCGCCCAACTCTTTTACCATTCTCTGTCTAAATTTTTCTTTCTCCTCTTCTACATTTACAATCTGCATGCGTTTAAAGACTCTGCCTTTCTTTTCTATTGTCACCCTTCGCCACTCTGAGAATTTTATAACGTCATCTGTGATGTCGTCTATTTTGTTAGCGATGTCATTGTCATTTAGTTTTTCGACAAGAGCATCTGGATTATCTATCATCAGTACTTTATTAGTCTTTTAAACGCCTTACATTTTAACACCATGTTTTGGTGTTTCTGACATAGACATGTTTTCCTGTTTCTGAAGTGTACCAGTTGTACATAACTTGGTCTCAATCTACTGAAAACGCTCAGACTTATGTTGGATGTGCTATTTTCGGCTTTAAACTTCAGATGTAGATTGTAGAGGTAATCGTTTAGAACTCTCTTTGGTATCTTTCCTTTCCGATTTTCTTACTGTCCTTTTTACCGGGTAAGTTGGTGCTATTATCATCCCTCTCCATAAAGGCCCTTACCTTTTCTCTTAAGCTATTTCTTTCTCTTTCATTTCTAGTCTTTCTTATTGATGAACTTTTTCTGGTTTTCTGTATCTGTTTTCTATTGATGCATGTGTATTTTCCCAGTTGCCGTTCCATCTTGTATTTGTGCATGATCTTCCCACAGAGAACACTTAAAAGAGGTCGCTGTGATTGCTTTCCTTTTGCAGAATTAACAGATGTCTTCACTTCTTGTAGTAGACAGTTTTGGAATTCAAGCTTCTTTAGAACTTTCTTACGTGTAGACGGCGTCATATTCATTTCTCTTACTTCTGCTTTTGCTCTACTTTTTGGTGTCAATTCGGCTTCCTTTTGATCATTACTCTCAGTACATGGGGTAGCTTTATCGTTTCTCGGTGTTTTTGTTTTGCTTGCTAATCTATGTAATCTTTTTCTCAGGCAAGAATTTCGGCACTGCAAGTTTTCGACTTTCTCGTTCATTAGCTTCAATTTCTTTTTTGTTAGATACAGCTGTGAACTGGCCTTTCTCTTTTTCTCTTTTCTTGGCTGTTTAAAGTCTAGTTTTACGGTCAGCTTTGACGGTTCGGGGGCTTGAACAAGCATATCATCATGTACTGTAGAATCACACGGATCATCATTTATTGTTGAATCTCGTTGACTAAAACTACATGAAGCTACTTCGGAATTACTATTCACTTCATTTTTGTTACTGTTTGGCCTTTTTCGCATTCTTTTCATACATTCTCGGATTTTTTCACGCCTTTTCAATAGCTTCCTTGTAGGCAGCTCTGTTGTTGGGACATAATAGCGCTGTACTCTTTTACTTTCTTTTTGAAGAAATTTCTCTCCTTCCTTGGCCTTTTTACGCTCTCTGTATTTCTTTTGTCTCTCAGCATTTGACATACGAGCCATTTCCTGCAATAACAGAAGTCAATGAATTACGTTACATTATTGGTGAATTACGTTACACTATGATTTCAGCAGTTATTTAGAAACGGGAGCCTTTAATACACAATTGTGATGTGAATTTATATAATCATTTATATTTTAATCCTCAAAAACAAGTCACACATGTAATTACGCTAAATAGAATGTCAAAATCGCAAGAGAATAAAATGCATACTTACCTAGTGTTTTTGGCAGAATTCATGTACGCTTTAGTTGTTTTCCAACATGGCGAAATTACGTCATTTATGACGTAAGTGCTTGTAAGCGGTGTTTATAATTGTTTTTCTATGTGAAGATAGCTACTTTAGGCTGTTAACCTTCAAATCTTATTTTGTTGTGTAACATAGTTCACTGTAACGTAATTCACATTTTAGAAGAATACTTCCACAAATCTACATAAATTTATGGAATCTATATAACACCTGTGCTTCTTATGGGGGAACAGTATAGTCTACACAGCTGTGAAAGGATGATTTGTATTTCATCCTACACTTTCTGATAAATATGCGTAACGTAATTCACAAAATATTGGAAAAAATGAAAAAATTAGAAATCAAGTAAAGTAGCGTGGTCTTTATTAGACTGATCTTTATATGCACACTTTTAATATTAAATTGATGTATTTACATGCTAATTTGACGATACTATAGAGTTTTTACATGTTTCCGTTCGATTAATATATTCATCCAGTTAGTGTAACGTAATTCACATAAATATTGTGACAAGTGTCAGTAAGAAGTGTGGAAATTATTTTTTGAAGAAACTATTAAAAACGGCCGATGTCACTCATGTATATTTATTTGTAATTATAATTAAATGAGAAAATGAAGTTAACATTAAGTTTAATTAATGTAGCCCCACAGGTTTTATAAACCACTGACACTGTGACAGGCTATTTGAGGAATATAACCATCAGGTTCCGGTGTGTTTTGAAAAGAAACAGCAGTAACAATTACTTTTACCAGTTTAAACAATATCAATTACATTAGCACCTTTAACAAAAAACTTGTTTTGTATTGTGCTGCGAGTTATTATTAAGTATATGTGCACGTGACTTATAAAAAGGCGACTGGCGTGATTTAACTGATTTTGGACGATATATGTTAAAATTTATCATTTTTATACGCCCGTTTGAAAAACGGGACGTATTATGGGAAGACCCTGGTGGGCGGGCGGGCGGGCGGCGTCCACAGACTTTGTCTGGAGCATATCTTCTACATGCATGAAGGGATTTTGATGAAACTTGGCACAGTTGTTCACCATCATGAGACGGAGTGTCATGCGCAAAAACCAGGTCCCTAGGTCTAAGGTCAAGGTCACACTTAGAGGTCAAAGGTCAAATTCAAGGATGACTTTGTCCGGAGCATATCTTCTTCATGCATGGAGGGATTTTGATGAAGGTTGGCACAATTGTTCATCATCATGAGACGGAGTGTCATGCGCAAGAACCAGGCCCCTAGCTCAAAGGTCAAGGTCACACTTAGAGGTCAAAGGATACATGAAAGAAAACTGTCCGGAGCATATCTTCTTCATGCATGGAGGGATTTTGATATAACTTGGCACAAATATTCATCACCACGAGGCGGAGTGTCATGCGCAAGAACCGGGTCCCTGGGTCTAAGGTCAAGGTCACACTTAGAGGTCAAAGAATACAAGAATGAAAACCTTGTCCGGAGCATTTCTTCTTCATGCATAGAGGGATTTTGATATAACTTTGCACAAATGTTCACTACCACGAGGCGGAGTGTCATGCGCAAGAACCAGGTCCCTAGGTCAAAGGTCAAGGTCACACTTAGAGGCCAAAGGTCAGATACAAGAATGACTTTGTCCGAAGCATTTCTTCTTCATGCATTGAGGGATTTTGATGTAACTTGGCACAATTATACACCATCATGAGACGAAGTGTCATGCGCACTTCCCTTCTTTAGAATTACTTCCCTTTGTTTTACTATAAATAGCTTATATTGTAACTTTTTCATTACTAGTCGTAGGGAAAAATCGAGACCACTTTTCTGTAGTACATCATGCATACTACATCCAATTATGAGGTGTATTTTGACTAATCTCTACCTGGTAAAGATTTTTGTGTGGACTTACATTTTTTTGGGGGATTTTTTTTTTTTTTTTTTTTTTTTTGAAGATTATCTTCCCTTAGTTGTTATTATAAATAACTTATATTGTAACTTTTTTATAATTGACAGTAGGGAAAAAACAAGACCACTTTTCTGTGGTACAACATGGATGTTACTTTCAAATTTTAGGTGTATTTTAAGGTATCTCTACCTGGTAAGGAGTTTTTTTGTGGACTTAGAAAAACTTTTTATGACTTACAATGATTACTTAACAACCACAAAATTAAAATTCCATTTGCAAATACAGGTGCTAGAGTAAAGAAACTTGCAGTGACGGGCGTATATTGTGACATTCTGGCACTCTTGTTATTTTTATGAAAATTGCACGCAAAGATCCGCATCAATTTTGGCTATTAATTTTTCATAGGTTAAAAAGTTGGCCATTATTTTTTAGAGGCCAGTGTGAGCCCCGTTAAATTCAACCCATATGAAGTCTACAATGAATATTTATGTTTAATTATTAAAGCAAGTAAGTCTGACCAGTATGTTATGAATTTTGGATTATTTAAAGTGTTCATTTTCATAACAGTAAAATGCAGATACGGGTAAAGCTTAGAAGGATGACAACTATAAAATATCAAATCATAAAATAAGTCGGGGGGACCGTCATCCCGATATTATGTTTTCCACGCCGGTGACCATTATGAATATGTCACATATGTTTTACGTTACCTTCAACTGCAGGGTTCTAGCCAGGATTTTCTGAAGGCATGTTGCTGGAGGGTATTTTTGAAAAGAGCGTAAACGACAAAGGGGTGGGTGCGGGAGGGGTACCTCCAGAAAATTTTGTATTACTACAACTCATTTTGGTGCATTCTGGAGCATTTCAGAGTGAAAAACACAGTGTTATGTTCAATGTTTAATAAGCATCATTTACATGCTCAACAAGAACAAATAGAGATAATGTGTCATAAAAAATTCCTCTGGAGTTTATTTTCTGAATGACAATGTAAACTTAACCATTTTAAGTTTTAATTTATAAGTCCCCTACTAGTTGAAAACCAGTTTCGGGGACTATAGGAATGCACTTTTCCGTCATTCCGTCCGTCCGTCTGTCCGTCCGTCCACAATTTCGTGTCCGGTCCATAACTCTGTCATCCATGAAGGGATTTTAATATTACTTGGCACAAATGTTCCCCATGATGAGACAACGTGTCATGCGCAAAACCCGGACCCCTAGCTCAAAGGTCAAGGTTACAATTGGAGGTCAAAGGTCAACAGGGCTTTTTTCCTGTCCGGTCCACAACTCTCCCATCCTTGAAGGGATTTTAGTATTACTTGGCACAAATGTTCCCCATGATGAGATGACGTGTCATTCGCAAATACCGGACCCCTAGCTCAAAGGTCAAGGTCACAATTGGAGATCAAAGGTCAACAGGGCTTTTTCCTGTCTGGTTCATACTTCTCCCATCCATGAAGAGATTTTAATATTACTTGACACAAATGTTCCCCATGAGGAGACGACGTGTCATGCGCAAAACCTGGACCCCTAGCTTAAAGGTCAAGTTCACAATTGGAGGTCAAAGGTCAACAAGGCTTTTTTCCTGTCCGGTCCATAACTCTCCCATCCATGAAGGGATTTTAATATTACTTGGCACAAATGTACCTCATAATAAGACAATGTGTCATGCACAACTTTCAGACCCCTAGCTCAAAGGTCAAGGTCACACTTAGCAGTCAAATGTTAACATAGCATGAACAGGGTCTGTTTCGTGTCCGGTCCATAACTCTGACATTCATTAAGGGATTTTAATATCATTTAGCACAAGTGTTCCCCATGTTGAGACGACGTGTCATGCACAAATCCCGGACCCCTAGCTCAAAGGTCAAGGTTACAATTGGGGGTCAAAGGTCAACAGAGTTTTTTTCCTGTCCCGTCCATAACTCTGCCATCCATGAAGGGATTTTAATATTACTAGGCATAATTGTTCCTCATGATGAGACAACATGTCATGCGCAAAGCCCAGACCCTTAGCTCAAAGGTCAAGGTCACAGTTTGAGGTCAAAGGTCAATAAGGTTTTTTCCCTATCCGATCCAGATCTCTGTCATCCATCAAGGGATTACAATATTACTTGGCATAAATCTTCCCCATGATGAGACGACGTGTCATGCGCAACACCCAGTACCCTAGCTTAAAGGTCAAGGTCACACTTTGAGATCAAAGGTCAAGAGGATTTTTAGCTCGACTATTCGAAGAATAGTCTAGCTATTCTACTCACCCTGGCGTCGGCGTCGGCGTCGGCGTCACACCTTGGTTAAGTTTTTGCATGCAAGTACATACAGCTATCATTTAAAGGCATATAGCTTTGAAACTTATTTATTCTTTTTCTAGGTCAATTACCAACCTCACTGGGTCAAGTTCCATAACTCTAACATGTATTTTGAGCAAATTATGCCCCCTTTTGGACTTAGAAAATTCTGGTTAAAGTTTTACATGCAAGTTACTATCTCCAAAACTAATGCAGATATTGAATTGAAACTTCACATGTGTCTTCGGGGTTATAAAACTAGTTGATAGCACCAAGTCCCATAACTCTGACCTTCATTTTGGCCAAATTATGCCCCCTTTTGGACTTAGAAAATTCTGGTTAAAGTTTTGCGTGCAAGTACATACAGCTATTACTAAAAGGCATATAGATTTGAAACTTATTTTTTCTTTTTCTAGATCAATTACCTACCTCACTGGGTCAAGTCCCATAACTCTGGCATGTATTTTGGCCAAATTATGCCCCCTTTTGGACTTAGAAAATTCTGGTTAAAGTTTTGCGTGCAAGTACATACAGCTATTACTAAAAGGCATATAGATTTGAAACTTATTTTTTCTTTTTCTAGATCAATTACCTACCTCACTGGGTCAAGTCCCATAACTCTGGCATGTATTTTGGCCAAATTATGCCCCCTTTTGGACTTAGAAAATTCTGGTTAAAGTTTTGCGTGCAAGTACATACAGCTATTACTAAAAGGCATATAGATTTGGAACTTATTTATTCTTTTTCTAGATCAATTACCTACCTCACTGGGTCAAGTTCCATAACTCTTAACATGTATTTTGAGCAAATTATGCCCCCTTTTGGACTTAGAAAATTCTGGTTAAAGTTTTACATGCAAGTTACTATCCCCAAAACTAATGCAGATATTGAATTGAAACTTAACATGTTTCTTCGGGGTTATAAAACTAGTTGATAGCATCAAGTCCCATAACTCTGATATGTCCCCTTTTGAACTTAAAACTCTTTTGATATTTAACATTTTGGGTAATAATTTCCAGCTTCTGTGACAATATTTCGAATAGTCGAGCTTGGCTGTCTTATGGACAGCTCTTGTTTTCCTGTCTGGTCTATAACTTTGTCATGCAAAGCAGAATTTAGATATCATTTGGCACAAATATTCCCCTGGATGAGACAACATGTCATGCGAAAGAACCAGGTCCCTAGGTCTAAGGTCAAGGTCATATTTAGAGGTCAAAGGTCAAATTCAAGAATGACTTTGTACGGAACATTTCTTCTTCATGCATAGAGGGATTTTGATGTAACTTGAACCAAATGTTCACCACCATGAGGCACCCTTGTTTTTAGAATTACGTCCCTTTGTTATTACTATAAATAGATTTTATTGTAACTTTTTTTATTACTGGCGGTAGAGAAAAATCAAGACCACTTATATGTGGTATAGCATGCATGTTACATCCAATTTTTAGGTGTATTTTGACCTATCTCTACCTGGTAAAGAGTTTCTTGTGGACTTACATTATTTAGATTTTTTTTTTTTTTTTAAGATTAATTTCCCTTTGTTGTTACTATAAATAACTTACATGATAACATTTTTATAATCAGCCAAAAAAAATTCAATATGAAAACAACTGTGGGTTTTTATATATGCACATTTTAATCCAAGTGTTTTGTTATAACATATTGTATATGTAGTACAATATTGTTTATACATCATTGACAGATATCAGTTCATTATGTTATACTGCAGTAGAGAAAATTAGGTGCCTTCAAGTAGGGGACTTTGTATTCATTCACTTGTTTTACTTACAACAACACAATTTTAGCACTGCACATTAAAGTTTCAGTCTTCTATTCCTGTGGAATTTATTTGCAGAATGTCAACGTAAACTTATCAATTTTGTGTACTTGGCATTATCCCCCTTCTCCAAACTATTTAGAACATCCACTCCTAATGTCTTAGCTACATCAACTAAAGGTTTGTGTTTGGTGGTGTGGGGAATTTCCTCCATCAAGGAAAGTAAAGCAGTGTCATAGATGCTGTCATTGCCTCACGGTTCACATGTTTTCTTCCCTCACAAAACAAGCCTCGATCCCACCACCAGTTTTTGCTTCTGCAACGTCAAATACCACTGCTTTCTTGTGTGAGTGTGAGTCTGAGTCCTTATGATTTACTAAAGATGATTGCCTTATTGAAGTACACTTCTTTGGCCTTCTCTGGTGCTTTACGCATACTGAACACAACATACCTTGGCCTGAAATAAAGAATTTAAAACAATTTTGCCAAAGGGATCCGTCACTGCTATGATAAGAGATCTAAATGTTTTTTTAATGAATTTCAAGAACTTATATCTAAAAAAAAAGACACAAACACATAAACATAGCCCTGTGTGTAAAGCCGTGACAACTTAATTTCTAGTTAGTCATCATCTCTTCCTACCTATTTTCTAAGTATGCATGTCCAATGTTTTTCCCCCAAAGGAATCAGATTTGAAATATAAAATGTGGTCTTCTTATAATATGTTTAACAACTGATAGTTTGCACTTTTTTTAAATATGTTCACAGATCGGGGATCAGCCTACAAGGCGATTTGAGCGATATCGTTGCTTTAAAGTCGGCCACTTCGCCTAATTATCGCCTCCAGGCGAAATCCAAATCGCCGAGTTTTTCAGCGAGTTATTATCTGTTTACTTAAAGTTGTAAAACTTGATGCATATTCTAGATTAAATTATCGATAAATCCATAGTCAACCCCGCCTACTCCCCTGTCAAACTTCAGCCAATGGTAGCGTTAATATCTAACAGTGTCAATCAATAATATTGTAAGCCGCCGCCATTTTGAAAATTTTCAATCGGCGTGTAAAAAGCCGATAAACTTAACGAGAGCATGATTTTATGCAACAATTGTATATTATTCTTTCATTTTATTAAAGATTACTTCAAAAATTATTTCAATTACCATAATTACGGTCAATTTCTGTAAATGAACGGCTCGGGTACTGTGGATAAAAAATGATTTCGCGGACGTCAGAACTGCCGTACAAAATATTGTAAAAAGATCGCCATTATCTACGAGTTTGATATTATTTTCGAAAAAAATAATAAATAATTAAATTAAATGTATAAATCTGAACACAAGTTGGTGCAAAAATCGGGCATTATATAAGTACAAGAATCGAAACATTAATGAAAATTTTCACGCCGTTTTGATCGCGCACCTGTTAAATTTACGAATTTCGGACATGTAAATTTTGGATAAAAATTTAAAGGCGACTTTTTCATAGCTGAGTTTATACTTTATTTAGAAATTCATGAAAATGATAATGCAAGAATCAATTTCCTTAAATAATTACTGTTTATAAGTTACAGCTAGACCCATAGAAAGTGGATATATATAGGCAAGAAACTGAATGCTATGCCGATTCTTCTCCTTAAATTTCTCAACTTCACTTCTCCCTAAAATTTTGACCTAGGATGATCCCTGTATATGATAAGATTCAATAGACCGTTTAGTATTTTTGGGATTACTTAAAAATGATTTAAGTTACCGTTCTCTGAGACTGTCATCCAGGGAAACACTTGTTTCCATTTTGGATCAATGCCTGATTTCCTTTGGTCATCCGGCGTGACTGGGTGGGATTCTGAATTTGTGACCATTTTCTCAGGTGTACCTGGTCCAGGAAGAATGTCATTCACAGATTCATCTCGCTTTTCACATCTCACTGTCTCCCTCTCCTCTATTACTGAGTCACTAACATCAGGGCTCTCGCGAGTGGGCGACTTGAGCGAAATAGGCGCTCTAGGACTTCAAACTTCGCTCAAAACTAACCTCAAAGGGAAATGCAAGTCGCCCGATTTTCTTTGATTTCCGCACTCGCTAATTACTGCTACCCGGACTGTTGACAATTTGCACGGTGTCATAAACAGGTCAGAGACTTCCCCTGGATTGAGAGACAGTCTCTAGATCTAAACACTGTCTCTCGTTTGAAAGATAAAATGAGCTGTGCCATGAGAAAACCAACATAGTGGGTTTGCGACCAGCATGGATCCAGACCAGCCTGCGCATCCGCGCAGTCTGGTCAGGATACATGCTGTTCGCTAACAGTTTCTCCAATTCCAATAGGCTTTAAAAGTGAACAGCATGGATCCTGACCAGACTGCACGGATGTGCAGGCTGGTCTGGATCCATGCTGGTCGCAAACCCACTATGTTGGGTTTCCCATGGCACGGCTCAAATGTCTTTCGATCGAAAGACAGCATTTAGCTTAAGTGTTGAAAAAACATGAAATCATTATTAAAACAATCATTTCATTACAGTCGCATTATTCATTCATTGAAACAAATTGTTATTTCAAGTAAACTTTACAAGAAACACATTGTCATAGAAGTTTGCTTAAGCATTATAATGCTTAAACAAAATTCCCAAAATAATTTTGATTTTGAAAATTTGATAAAAGAAAGATAATTTTCTATATTTGAAATAAATTTGCACATTCTAAAAAGAGAGTTTCAATTACTCTTTCAATGAGTTTCATTGCTTAAGCTAATTTGAGTCTTTCGATGGAAAGACATTTTGTCTTTCGAACGAGAGACAATGTTTAGAACGAGAGAATGTCTCTAAATCCAGAGGATGTCTCTGACCTGATAAATGAGTGTCGAATACACAAACACACGCCGGTAGCATAATTTAAGCTCCGCCTACCTCAGGTACTTGCGAGATTTTCCCGAGAAGTCTGAAAGCGAATCAAATTATCCGGTACACCAGAGTCTATTGTGTTAAGCCAATCAGTGCCGCGTTTATGTCTTTGACACTTCGCGTTAATTGTCAACATGTTCGAGTGCAAAAAAAAAACAAACAACACAATGTTTTATTAAAGAAACTGCTGATTAACCATGCGATTAATTGGAATATGGTACACAAATATTTGTTATCTATGATAAAAGAACGACATGTAATGTATTAACTTCGTTAAATTGACTTCCATCGATGAATTTATTTGAATATGTATATCTAGTTTACACATTTTACTTTCAGTTTTATAATTCGAGTGAAATACTGACATTCCTCGGTGAATGACTCGGTGCAAAGAGCTATAAAAATAAATTCACTTCTACTTCTTTGCTCGGTGTTAATAATAAACACTTCATATAAGATATAACCAAAATTCGGCAGGTTACATTTACAGCATCTCCTTGAATTTTGAAAACTACTTTTTTTCAGAATTTTGTAACGAAAGGATTACCACTGTATGGGAAATGATCTAACTAAGAAAATGAATGATCACATCAATGTTTTTTATCAAGAAACAAGAAAATTTACAGCCACCTTTCGAATCACTCAACATCATATTGCGGTAGAAAAAGTCTTCCCACTTCTCCCTAAAGTCTCCCTACTTCTCCCTAAATCAGCTTGAGGCAGAAGTGACTTCTCCCAAAAATTTGGACCTAGCTAGACCCCTGAA
Organism: Mercenaria mercenaria; assembly: GCF_021730395.1. Lineage (NCBI taxonomy): Eukaryota > Metazoa > Mollusca > Bivalvia > Venerida > Veneridae > Mercenaria > Mercenaria mercenaria. The sequence continues at coordinate 38,725,134 of NC_069374.1, forward strand.
CATTGTTCTCCTTCTTCTTGAAACAGTTCATATTTAACAATGTCCCACTCTCTGATTTACGTTTATTTCCAGGCATCATCAATAATTAAGTAATACATCCACAATATTTCAAACTTTTCTCTCCAAGTTCTATTTTGAAAGTGACGAAAGAAAACATTAATTCTGGCATTGTCTTTTCGATATTCCATTTGAGAAAACACAATTCATACATGTGAAAAACATTAATATTACGCCGAGAATTGTTCAAAATCATTTTAACATGTTGCACAATTTTTGACTTTGTACCTTCCATGGTCTTTTCTTGATTGCGAAAACATTCGGACAATAATTGTTGAAAGTCATCTGTCATTTCTGATTACATAAAAAATCTTAAAACACTTTCATGTACACATACAAGATACCGTCTGTCAAAGGATTTAAAGGCGGAGCTACGATGAAATTTAAGTCACACGTTTCTACATAGGAAGCTGTCATTGGTTTATCGTATATCTTAACTGACATCGCTTTACCTGAACTATCGGGTGAGCACGTGGTAAACTTTCCAATACCAGTCAGGGGTGTAACTGTTTTATGTTATGTAACCTATTTCAGTTACTTTTTCAAGCATTTTATAACCTGTATTAGTTATAAAATATAGTTAACTCAGGTAAGTTATTCAAAAAAAGTCTTTTTGCTGTTCTCACAAAGTGACCTTTAAAGTGAAATTAGTAGCAAACTGTGGTTAATCAAATTCTCTTTTAGTCTGAGCATGACCTGATAAGCATAATGGGATATTAAGTTTTATAGCTTTAAAACGTTTGCTTAAAACTTTATAAGCCTTGCGTAACAAAATTTAATGCATAGCTGGAAAGATAAAAGGTCAAGGATTCAGGAAATAATTGCATTAGTCTCATTCAAAATGAGGAATTGGCACAGGAGGGCTTTGTAATATTTTATGATAACTGAAATAAGTTAGGAAAGTTTAAGCAATAACTCAAATGGGTTATAAACTGAGATAACTTGAAACAGTTACACCCCTGACTGAATACACTATCGGATTACTCGAGGTGTTGATCACTGTTTATTGGAATGCGTTTAAGACACGTCGCTTTGGCAATTAAGGGATGACGGGGGAAATAAGGGATGTCAAATATACAACTCAAAGCCTGAAGGCATATGCACGCGACTGGCTATAATAGCCTGGCTAGAACCCTAAACAGTGATTATAAAACAAGCTGTTCAATGTTGATTATTTATTGTTAATTGTGAACAACATGAATGGGTTCACAGCCTTTTAATATACGGTAATGTTTGTTTTAATCAGTTTATTTTTTTCTGCTGAATTTCAAATATCATTCATTTGAGAGTTTGTTACTCTGGTGCATCTTTTATCAACAATTTATATTACAATAAAATAAATCAGCACGGAACAATTATCTCATTTGGAGTTCCTCGAATTTTTACGTCTCGGAAGAAAAAGTAATTAATCGGGAGAATAGTGGTATCTGTAAACCATTTTGATTAAAGTTGCAATTTTATTATACTTTTATATTGATTAAGTTGTATTTGATATTTAATTTTCTACCAAATTAAAGATGTAAACAACCCACAATATCTGGCAAAAGGAGGTCCGTAACCCTAGACAACTCCTAACAGAATTGTCTACAGTCACAGATCTGACAGTAATTTTTAAATGGACCGATAGTTGGGACCAACTCAATTGGTGAGCAGGAATAATTTTGATTTAGATAATAATTTATTATCAACAGTAACAATTATGGCATATTTTTGTTAAAAAAATAATTGTTCCTCGGTAAACTATTAACGGCCACGAACATTACGCCATTTTATGAAAACTTTTAATGTTTCCAATCATAATGGACAAAAAATAAGTTCAGTATAAGGTTCATGTGGATTAATAACAATGGCTCAGAAAAGCCTTTTTGATTTTGGAGCTAGTTGTGGTAAAGGACAAAAACATGTCCTTATGAATCCGGAAGTTCAAACCCATGTACAGTACAATGCATTCACAGTGGTTGACTCCTGAAATTTGGACATTGACTCATGAAAATTTCATTTTGGCCCTTGAAATTTTGACCTCAAGGGTCATTGACTCTTGACTTTTAAAGTCTAGTGAGCCCCCTGCGTGACATACGTTCATGCACACTTTAAATCCGAAATTTCCTGGATTACCTACACAAATATACATCATTAGTCTAAAATTTTCACAGCGAATTTTTCATGTTTTCTCACTTTTCCTTGACCTTGACCCTACAACACTTTCTCAAAATAAGATCAGTCAGCTGTCATTAAAACAACAGATTACTTTTAAATGTGTTAATGCTTCTTTTGTGATGATCAATCAATTACCATAATAAATATATCAAAGTTTCTTTAATCTTGTACTCAGAATCATTATGACTTAGTTATGTATTATTACAGTTATATTTAAAAGTTTGAATAATGCAACAATCAACAAGGTTTTTAGCAAGGGTCTCCTCAAAGACACTTGCTTTAGTTAGGCTAAATGCAAAGACACTAGATGAAAGCCTTTAGATTTGAACTGCCAGATTGGCATGAAGAAAGTAGTCCTTGGTTAACAAAAAGAAAGCAGCGGTAAGCATTTGCGATATCAGCTGGAAAATGGATTTGAAGTGATATGACTTATACAAAAGAAATCACCGAAGAGAAATTCTCTGTTAAAATTTTGTAATTGCAGAATTAATAAAAATGTCTTCCTACGCGAAAGCGACCATCAACGCATGCAGTCATCAGGGGTTCCACTAGACCCGAAAACCCAAGAGTCCCAGGACCCTTGGGCTCAAATTTTGAAAGGTCCTTTTTCAAAATACAGGAGTCCCAACATGTCCGTATAATTGACTATATTTTTAGCCCACCATCATCAGATGGTGGGCTATTCAAATCACTCTGCGTCCGTGGTCCGTCGTCCTTCCGTCCGTCCGTCCGTCATTCCGTCCGTCCTTCCGTTAACAATTTCTCGTTATCGCATCTCCTCAGAAACTACCAGGGGGATTTTGACCAAACTTTGTCAGAATGATGTATTGGTACTCTAGTTGTGTCCCCCTGAAAATCAGACTGGTTCAACAATTTTTGAATGAGTTATGGCCCTTTGTTTATTTCTATAATGTACATAGATTTATATAGGGAAAAACTTTGAAAATCTTCATGTCCAAAACCACAGAGCCTAGGGCTTTGATATTTGGTATGAAGCATCATCTAGTGGTCCTCTACCAAGATGATTCAAATTATTTCCCTGGGGTCTAATATGGCCCCGCCCCGGGGCGTCACATGGTTTATATAGACTTATATAGGGAAAAACTTTGAAAAACCTCTTGTTCAAAACCACAGGGCCTAGGGCTTTGATATTTTGTATGTGACATCATCTAGTGGTCTTCTACTTAGATTATTCAAATTATCCCCCTAGGGTCAAATATGGCCCCGCCCTGGGGGTCACATTGTTCATATAAACTTGTATAGGGAAAAGCTTTTAAAATATTCTTGTCAATAACCTACAACATTCAGATTTGGACCACATGTATGGTTTTGAGTGGCAAGATGAACCTTGACATGAGTTGACCTTGATTTTGACCTAGTGACCTACTTTCACATTTATGTAGCTACAGCCTTCAAATTTGGACCACTTGCATAGTTTTGTGCACTGAAAAAAACTTTGACCTTGACATTGACCTAGTGACCTACTTTCACATTTTTGAAGGTACAGGCTTCAAATTTGGACCACATGCATAGTTTTGTGTTCTGAAATGAAATTTGACCTTGATTTTGACCTAGTGACCTACTTTCACATTTTTCAAGCTACAGCCTTCAAATTTGGACCACATGCATAGTTTTGTGTACCGAAACAAAGCTTGACTTTTACATTGACCTAGTGACCTACTTTCACATTTTTGAAGTACAGGCTTCAAATTTGGACCACATGCATAGCTCTGTGTTCCGAAATAAAATTTGACCTTGATTTTGACCTGGTGACCTACTTTCATATTTCTCGAGCTACAGCCTTCAAATTGGGACAACTTGCATAGTTTTGTGTACCGAAATGAACTTTGACCTTAAGATTAACCTAGTGACCTACTTCCACATTTCTGTAGCTACAGGCTTCAAATTTAGACCACATGCATAGGATTGTGTACCGAAACAAACTTTGACCTTGACATTGACCTAATGACCTACTTTCACATTTTTGAAGGTACAGGCTTTAAATTTGGAGCACATGCATAGATTTGTGTTCTGAAGTGTAATTTGACCTTGATTTTGGCCTAGTGACCTACTTTCACATTTCACAAGCTACAGCCTACAAATTTGGACCACTTGCATAGTTTTGTGTACCGAAATAAACTTTGACCTTAAGATTGACCTAGTGACCTACTTTCAAATTCTCAAACTACAGCCTTCAAACTTGATGCACATGCATAATTTTGTGTACAAAGAACTTTATCCTTGAAATTGATCTAGTGACCTACTTTCACATTTCTCAAGCTACAGCTTTCGAATTTGGACCACATGCACAGTGTTGTGTACGGAAATGAAATTTGACCTTGAGCTAGTCATTAAGTCTTGAAATTTGGAACACTCAAAAATGGCACATTGGTGGGCGCCAAGATCACTCTGTGATCTCTTGTTTATACAGTAATACGTAGATCTTTACCTAAGAAAACAATAAACCCAAGATCATGTTACAGCATGATAAAAATGTCAGTTTCAGGTCATAATTAAAGTCTTATATTGTAAACTAATATTTATCAAAATTCATTTTACTTTGATTAGGGTTTTCTTCAATATTTCATTTCATTTTTAATAACAGAAAAGTGCTAGAACACTTTATAAAAAAATAAAAATGTATCCAAAATATACTATCCAGATACTGGTACACTTTCAGAATGTCATCGGAAAGTACTTTTTGCTCTATTTACTTGTCAAACTAAGCTAAATCAGCGATAGTTCCTCGAATAATGATGCTACTTGTCATTAAAAACTGCATTGAAAGTCAGTTTTTATTAAGGAATTTTGGAAATATGCATATGACATCGGGTGTAATTAGACCCGTGAACGGACATTCTAAACTTATTTTTGCTTTCAAAATTCATCAAAATTTGTGAAGTTTCTTGTTGAAATTACGATATGATCACTAACAATGGTCTGATTTAAAGTTGGCATGAAAAAACCTTGCAGGGCACTTTTCACATGCTCGGTTTTCAGCTGCTTATGATAATTTAATAATTGGCGCCTTTTTTGACAGTACACGTGATTCGCTTTATCAATTAATTTCAACACTTCATTGATTCTTGTTACCTATGTGCACTCGCCGTGACGTAACTTGCTGTTAAAAAAATCAGCGAAGCATGTCTACAGGAGAAAGGGCGGGATTTAGCAGAGATCAAAGGCAGAAAGACAGGAGGGCATGACCGCGAGTGTTTATTTTGAATACACGTGTCTATCGTGGAAATAGTTTTACTGCTGGAAATTAATGATAAGAGAAAGGATTATCAAAGGAAAATGCCCCGGGTCCCGAAGGACGCACAGGCAAGTATTCTGCCGGGTCCTTTGAACGTCTTTTGAAAATCTCCCGGGTCCGGACCCGGGGTCCCGGGTCAAATGGAACCCCTGAGTCATGCCTGTCATGCGTGAACTGTATGGGACGGTAAAACACAAATATGATTGGTGCGAAAAAAATTGGTTTACTGTAGTTGACATTAATACATTTGCATGTAGGTATTGATTGCTAGCATTTGAATATCTACAGTCTTTAAGGCTCTTATAAAAGATTTATAGATATGTCGTACTTACTTTAATTAAATGAAGACATTTGTAAGTATTTTTGTTCATTTCAGAGCCAAATGCTTACACACCAGAGATAATATCACAGTACAAAAATAGCCGAGACATTCCGTTGTTTAGAGGTAAAATACGGGAAGGTGAAACTGTAGTGCGTCTTGAGCCGAGACTGGCTGCTCGTGATAATGATACGGTTGGATCTGCACGTAAGTTTTTTAGCTCACCTGTGTACCAAGTGCTGAAAGTAAGCTATTATGTTCACCCAGTGTCTGTTGTGTCATTGTTCATCATCAACAATTTGACTGTTAACACTCTACACAGGTCACAACTGTAGACCAATCTTAACGAAACTTGGTAAGAATATTACCCTCAATAAAATCTTGAACGAGGTCTTTACTGGGTCATCTGGGATCAGAAAATAGGTCAATAGGTCAATTAATAGAAAAACTTTAACATTTTAGAGGTCACATTTTCTTCCTTACCCTTATGAAATTTTGTCAGAATGTTTGTGTCTATGGAATCAACTGGATTAACTGAGGTCAAACACTAGGTCTAATCATAGAAAAACCTTGTTTACTCTCTAGAGGTCACATTTTCTATTTTAGCTTCTTAAAACTTTGTTGGAATATTTTTCTCAATGAAGTCTAGATAAATTTCAAAATTCAAAAAAAAAAATGGTTGCATTTTATCAGAAACTAGATCACTAGGTTAAATCATAGAAGGATGTTGTAAACACTCGAAAGGTCACATTTTCTACTTGATCGTCATACTAACATCTTTGTCAGAAGGATTGTCTCTATTAAATCTAGGTCAAGCTCAAAACTTAGTTACCCAAGATTGTGAACTAGGCCACTAAATGGAATCATAGAAAAACCTTGTTAAATCTCTAGATACCACATTTTCTACTTGATCTTCATAACACTTTGTCAGAATGTTTTTCGTGTTTGATACTGGGTAATCTAGTTCAAAAACTAGGTCACTTGGTAAAATCATAACATGTCAATCAGAAGGCCACATTTTCTACCTGATCTTCATTAGACTTGGTAATAATGTTTGTCTGTTTAAAATCAGGATAGATTTGTAAGTGGGTCACTTGAGAAAAAACTAGGTCATTGGGTTTAGTCATACTCATAGAAAAAGTTTGTTAACACTTTTTCAACTTGATCATTATAAATCTTTTTTTATCATTGTTTGATGTCGTGGGTGTAATATGATAGGGTTATTATAACAGTAGCGCGATCTGGGATGTTGTATTCGGCTCGAGTTGATTTTGTGGGCGGATCACACGAGGCGCTTCCGCGCTTCGTGTGATCCGCCCACAAAATCAACGAGAGCCGAATACAACATCCCAGATCAAGCTACTGTTATAATGACCCTTTTATTATATACCTCCTACATTTTACTTGTTGTTATTTTATTCAAAAGATGACTAAATACCCATCGGCAAAAATAACTATTTGTTCAGCTCGCGCAGGAATATACTATACATTGCAATCATTGATTGTCACTCGTTTAAAGTCGTGAAAGTATTGATTGCCACCTTTTGGAAATCATTATCGTTTTTCAGCTATTTTGATGAAAAAAAATGACAGAAAAAGCAAACTTACACATAATAATTGTTTAACAGCAAAACAACACAAAATGGATGAAACAGTTTTTCTTCAAGGTTATTCGTTGTTATCGATCTGAAAATAGAACTGAGTGGGGTTTTTTGTGCACTATTTATAGATCTGGGTCAGGTTATGCATATTAATGAAAATAGTCCGGCAACATGCAATACGGAGGGGTATAATCCGGAGTTTTGAGGTACAATCCGGGATTTGTTTTCAGCCTGTTCGTATTTCCTCGTGAAAAACAAGCTGTACTTTTTACAGAATTTATATAGGTATATAATAAAAAGCCATTACATAAATTTTGTATTACACAAGTGTAATAAAGCTTTGACAAAGTCGTTGTAGGTGCTGTTTGTTGAATTGACTTGTTTATAATAGTTCAAGAAAGTAGAATTTTGAAGTTTCGGTAAGAAAAGCTAACATGTGATAAAAAGAATACTACATGATTTGTGACTTTCCACTTAAAATTTGAACTATGAACAAAATTGATGAAATGCTCAGCAGAGCCTTTTATTTTAGTATTTTATTTCAGTTGTTTAAAAAATTCAGTATGAAGAGGCACTGGTGTTATATCCTCTGTGTCAGATTGTTTGTCTGTATGAAATCTACATGTAGGTCAAGTTAAAAAATGGTTTACCTGTGGTAAAAAACTATATCACTAGGTCAAATTGTTGAAAAACTTGGTTAATGATCTACCTGATTTACATAAAATTTGGTCAAAATGATTGTCTCTATGAAATCTAGGCCTAATTATATAGGTTATCTGGGATAAGAACTAGGTCAGGTTCATGCAATACAGGGCGTTCAGGGCCCACTTGTGTATTTCTTGTTGGCAGTCTCAGTATGACAAAGTAAATATCTTAGAGTTGTTACCATTTTGAAGTCATGTTCTGCCTTTCAGTGGCATAGGAACGTTTGCAATACTTCTAAAAGAAATTTTCACAGTAAGTTCAACTTCAAAAGTTTAAACAAAGGACGCTAAGAGAAAAGCACTCATCATTTCATGTCCCAACCTGCACACTTTTCAAACAAGCATGTCAATCCTTGAAAGTTCACTGCTTTTGAGCATAACACTTGCAGTTATTATGCCCCCCTTTGAAGAAGGAGGGGTATATTGTTTTGCAGATGTCGGTAGGTCGGTCTGTCGGTATGTAGAAAAATCCATTTCCAGATGATAAGAACTCTTGGGCCTAGCATCATGAAAGTTGATAGGGAGATTGGTCATGACCAGCAGATGTCCTCTATTGATTTTGAGGTCAATAGGTCAAAGTCACAGTGACTTGGAACAGTGAAACGGTTTCCGGATTGTAACTCAAGAACACTTGGGTCTAGGATCATGAAAGTTAATAGAGAGATTGTTCATGACCAGCAAATGACCCCTATTGATTTTGATGTGAGTAGGTCAAGGTCACAGTGACCTGGAACAGTTAAACGGTTTCCGGATGATAATTCAAGAACCCATGGGCCTAGGATCATAAAAGTTGAAAAGGAGGTTGGTCATGACCAGCAGATGACAGCTATTGATTTTGAGGTCAGTAGGTAAAAGGGTAAGGTCACATTGACCCGGAACAGTTCAACTGTTTCTGAATAATAACTTGAGAACGCTTTGGCCTAGGATCACGAAACTTAATAGGGAGGTTGGTCATGACCAGCAAATGATCCCTATTGATTTTGAGATCAATAGGTCAAAGGTCAAGGACACATTGATGCAGAACTTTAGAACTTTTGTGTACAGTGATCAAGTAATTTCTCTTCCTTGTGCAATTACTGAATGCATCAATGGAGGCATTTCGTGTTCTACGAGCTCTTGTATTATATTACATTTAACAAATGTTACATTGTTGGCAGTAAATAATGTTCATTATAAACAAAAAGTTAGGAATCTTGTGCTCTTTGCCTAAAAAATATAAAAATAAGTTGTAGTTAAAGCTGTACTCGCTTTGAAACTTTGAACACTTGCTTATCATCATGAACTATAGGCAAGAGCACATAACTTTGTCAACTATCTTGCCTGAATTATGGCCCTCTTTGGACTCAGAAATTGGTTCAGTTTCGGTACAAACTTGTCCACGTTTTTGTCAAAACTGTTTTGACTTTGAAACTTGGAACACTTGCTTCTCATCATGATCTCCACCTGTAGGCAAGAGTACATAACTCAGTCATCTATTTTGGTTGAATTATGGCCGTTTTTAGCTCTACTTTTCGGAGAATAGGGGGGCTATTCTACTCACCCCGGCGTTGGCGTGAGCTTTCTTGGTTAAAGTTTTTCGGCAACCTTTGTTTTCTTTCTTACTATTGCTTATATCTTACTGTAACTTCACATTAACATTGTCCAGCATACAAACAAAGTATGTGCAGGGGCTGGGCCCATTATACCCAAGGTCAAGGTCACCAAGGTGTTATACTTAGGTTATTTTTAAGGTTAAAGTTTTCCAGCAACCTTTGTTTTCTGTCATATCTTTGTTATACCCCCACCAAACATGTTTGAGGGGGGTATATAGGAGTCAGTTTTGTCGCGTCCTGTCGCGTCCCGTCCCGTCCCGTCGCGTCCCGAAATCTATTATCTCAGTTATTACCAAATGGATTTGATTCAGACTTAAAATACATGTTAAACCTTATCACCCACATCATGTGACACAAGGTGCATAACTCTTGACACCAAGTTTTCATGAATTATGTCCCCTTTTACTTAGAATTTAAGGTTAATTTTGTTGTATTTTCACTATATCTCAGTTATTACTAAATGGATTTGATTTAAACTTAAAATAGATGTTCCACCTCATCACCCACATCATGTGACATAAGGTGCATAACTCTGACACCATTTTTTTTATGAATTATGCCCCTTTTTACTTAGAATTTAAGGTTGATTTTGATGTATTTTCACTTTATCTCAGTTACTACTGAATGGATTTGATTCAAACTTAAAATAGATGTTCCACCTCATCACCCACATCATGTGCCCACATCATGTGACACAAGGTGCATAACTCTTACACCAAGTTTTCATGAATTATGTCCCCTTTTACTTAGAATTTAAGGTTAATTTTGTTGTATTTTCACTATATCTCAGTTATTACAAAATGGATTTGATTCAAACTTAAAATAGTTGTTCCACCTCATCACCCAGATGATGTGACATAAGGTGCTTAACTCTGACATAAATTTTTTATGAATTATGTCCCCTTTTACTTTAAATTTAAGGTTGATTTTGATGTATTTTCACTATATCTCAATTATTACAAAATGGATTTGATTCAAACTTAAAATAGATGTTCCACCTCATCACCCACATCATGTGACACAATGTGCATAACTCTGACACCAATTTTTCATGAATTATGCCCCTTTTTACCTAGAATTTAAGGTTAATTTTGATGTATTTTCACTATATCTCAATTACTACTGAATGGATTTGATTCAGACTTAAAATAGATGTTCCACCTCATCACCCACATCATGTGACACAAGGTGCATAACTCTGACACTATTTTTCTTGAATTGTGTCCCCTTTTACCTAGAATTTAAGGTTAATTTTGATGTATTTTCACTATATCTCATTCTGATTGGCTTAGAGCCAAAGGGAAGTAACCTTTTTTTAACCTTTGTACTGAGTTTCTTCCCCTTAAATTCCAGGAATTAGTCTATTTTTAGAAATCCTATTTTTAGATTTTCAATATTTTAGGTATTTTTCTAACTTTTTAGCTCACCTGTCACAAAGTGACAAGGTGAGCTTTTGTGATCGTGCGGTGTCCGTCGTCCGTGCGTGCGTGCGTGCGTGCGTCAGTCCGTAAACTTTTGATTGTGACCACTCTAGAGGTCACATTTTTCATGGGATCTTTATGAAAGTTGGTCAGAATGTTCACCTTGATGATATCTAGGTCAAGTTCGAAACTGGGTCACGTGCGGTCAAAAACTAGGTCAGTAGGTCTAAAAATATAAAAACCTTGTGACCTCTCTAGAGGCCATATATTTCATGAGATCTTCATGAAAATTGGTCAGAATGTTCACCTTGATGATATCTAGGTCAAGTTCGAAAGTGGGTCACGTGCCGTCAAAAACTAGGTCAGTAGGTCAAATAATAGAAAAACCTTGTGACCTCTCTAGAGGCCATATTTTTCATGGGATCTGTATGAAAGTTGGTCTGAATGTTCATCTTGATGATATCTAGGTCAAGTTCGAAAGTGGGTCACCTGCCGTCAAAAAATAGGTCAGTAGGTCAAATAATAGAAAAACCTTGTGACCTCTCTAAAGGCCATATTTTTAATGGGATCTGTATGAAAGTTGGTCTGAATGTTCATCTTGATGATATCTAGGTCAAGTTCGAAACTGGGTCACGTGCGGTCAAAAACTAGGTCAGTAGGTCTAAAAATAGAAAAACCTTGTGACCTCTCTAGAGGCCATATATTTCATGAGATCTTCATGAAAATTGGTCAGAATGTTCACCTTGATGATATCTAGGTGAAGTTTGAAAGTGGGTCACGTGCCATCAAAAACTAGGTCAGTAGGTCAAATAATAGAAAAACCTTGTGACCTCTCTAAAGGCCATATTTTTCATGGGATCTGTATGAAAGTTGGTCTGAATGTTCATCTTGATGATATCTAGGTCAAGTTCGAAAGTGGGTCACGTGCCGTCAAAAAATAGGTCAGTAGGTCTAATAATAGAAAAACCTTGTGACCTCTCTAAAGGCCATATTTTTCATGGGATCTATATGAAAGTTGGTCTGAATGTTCATCTTGATGATATCTAGGTCAAGTTCGAAACAGGGTCATGTGCGGTCAAAAACTAGGTCAGTAGGTCTAAAAATAGAAAAAACCTTGTGACCTCTCTAGAGGCCATACTTATGAATGGATCTCCATAAAAAGTTGGTCAGAATGTTCATCTTGATGATATCTAAGTCAAGTTCGAAAGTGGGTCACGTGCCATCAAAAAGTAGGTCAGTAGGTCAAATAATAAAAAAAAGTTGTGACCTCTCTAGAGGCCATATTTTTCATGGGATCTGTATGAAAGTTGGTCTGAATGTTTATCTTGATGATATATAGGTCAAGTTTGAAACTGGGTCAACTGCGATCAAAAATTAGGTCAGTAGGTCTTGAAATAGAAAAACCTTGTGACCTCTCTAGAGGCCATACCCTTGAATGGATCTTCATGAAAATTGGTCAGAATGTTCATCTTGATGATATCTAGGTCAAGTTTGAAACTGGGTCACGTGCCTTAAAAAACTAGGTCAGTAGGTCAAATAATAAAAAAACCTTGTGACCTCTCTAGAGGCCATACTTTTCATGGGATCTGTATGAAAGTTGGTCTGAATTTTCATCTTGATGATATCTAGGTCAGGTTTGAAACTGGGTCAACTGCGGTCAAAAACTAGGTCAGTAGGTCTAAAATTAGAAAAATCTTTTGACCTCTCTAGAGGCCATATTTTTCAATGGATCTTCATGAAAATTGATCTGAATGTTCACCTTGATGATATCTAGGTGTGTTTCGAAACTGGGTCACGTACGGTCAAAAACTAGGCCAGTAGGTATAAAAATAGAAAAACCTTGTGACCTCTCTAGAGGCCATATTTTTCATGAGATCTTCATGAAAATTAGTGAGAATGTTCACCTTGATATCTAGGTAAAGTTCAAAACAGGGTCACGTACCTTTGAAAACTAGGTCAATAGGTCAAATAATAGAAAAACCTTGTGACCTCTCTAGAGACCATATTTTTCAATGGATCTTCATGAAAATTGGTCAGAATTTTTATCTTGATAATATCTAGGTCAGGTTCAAAACTGGGTCACATGAGCTCAAAAACTAGGTCACTATGTCAAATAATAGATAAAACGACGTCATACTCAAAACTGGGTCATGTGGGAAGAGGTGAGCGATTCAGGACCATCATGGTCCTCTTGTTTATTATAAGTCCTATGTAAAAAATAAAAACATTTTTCTGTGGTAACATGGGTCGGTAAGACACTTTTTTGTATTCACTTTTAGTGTATCTCTAATATAAGAGATTTAATATATTTACTAGTATTACTTTACTAGTATTATACTAGTATTACTTACATGTGGAAGCCCAGGATGAAGTACTCCAAAGTATTTTTAAGATTCCTTATGGTTGCCATTCTTCTGTGACAAGACCGTATGGTGGGGGTATGAGTCACTCCTGTGACAGTTCTAGTTACTATTGCTTATACCGTATTTTCCCGAATTAAGGCCCCCCCTCTAATTAACGCCCCCCACCCATTTTGGAGGGAAAAAAAGTCAACAAGAACGGGAAAAAATCACCTACCTCATTTTTATAAGTCCACATAATAAGTAATTTACAGTACTAAAGTCCAATGTATTAAAAATTAAACACACTTTTAAACAGTCCATGTACCGTAAAGCCAAAACATTTGTACTAAGTACGGTACGTAACAGAAAATTAAACGGTAAATACATTTTTGATTTGTTTTTACACCACTCGCGCACACGCTTCCTTAAACAAACTTGCAGCAATGTGTTTACGATATACCCTTTTCTTCGGCAGTTTTAAGAACTTTTAATTTAAAAGCAGGCACAGCAGCGTGTCAAACCATTGACATTGTGTATTGCGCTATTAGCTACCCGCATGTACTAAGGAAAATGTTATCGGAGTACACAGCTGTTTGGGTCATGACGTAATGTGTAGTGTCGCGAGCGTGTCATAAAGCCAGACATGGAATACACGAGGTACCGTATTTAAATGCATAAAAGACACACTGCATTAAATTAGATGCCAAATAATTACGTTTTAGGGGGATTAAACAACACAGAAACACTTTATAGCTAGTTTGAACGATGTTTTTAAGTTTTGTAAAAATTTTCATTTTTAGCTCACCTGAGCACGAAGTGCTCAAAGGTGAGCTTTAGTGATCGCCCTGTGTCCGTCGTCCGTCGTCCGTCCGTCCGTCTTCAACAATTTGACTGTTAACACTCTAGAGGTCACATTTTTGGCCCAATCTTAATGAAACTTGGTCAGAATGTTACCCTCAATAAAATCTTGGATGAGTTCGATATTGGGTCATCTGGGGTCAAAAACTAGGTCATCAGGTCAAATCAAAGGAAAAGCTTGTTAACACTCTAGAGGTCATATTTTTGGCCCAATCTTAATGAAACTTGGTCAGAATGTTACCCTCAATAAAATCTTGGACAAGTTCGATATTGGGTCATCTGGGGTCAAAAACTAGGTCACCAGGTCAAATCAAAGGAAAAGCTTGTTAACACTCTAGAGGTCACAATTCCAATCTTAATAAAACTTGACCAGAATGTTAATCTAGATGATCTTAAGGTCCAGTTTGAATCTGGGTCATGTAGGATCAAAAACTAGGTCACCAGGTCAAATCAAAGGAAAAGCTAGTTTACACTGTAGAGTCCACATTTATGACCATATCATAATGAAACTTGGTCAGAATGTTAATCTTGATGATCTTAAGGTCAAGTGTAAATCTTGGTCAGGTGGGGTCAAAAACTAGGTCACTAGGTCAGATCAAAGGAAAAGCTTGTTAACACTGTAGAGGCCATATTTATGACTGTATCTTCATGAAACTTAGTCAGAATGTTAAACTTGATGATCTTTAGGTCAAGTTCGAATCTGGGTCATGTCGGGTCAAAAACTAGGTCACAGGATCAAATCAAAGGAATGGCTAGTTAACACTTTAGAGGCCACATTTATGACCATATCTTAATGAAACTTGGTCAGAATGTTAATCTTAATGATCTTTAGGTCTGTAGGTCAGGTGAGCGATACAGGGCCTTCATGGCCCTCTTGTTTATTTTTTTACCTCAAATAAACGCCCCCTCTTTGGAAAATGTAACGCCCCCGGGGGCGTTAATACGGGAAAATACGGTATCTTACTGTAACTTCATATAAACATCGTCCAGCATACAAACAAAGTATGTGCAGGGGCTGGGCCCATTATACCCAAGGTCAAGGTCACCAAGGTGGAATTATTTTCATTTGCATTTTTAGCTCACCTGAGCACGAAGTGCTCAAAGATGAGCTTTAGTGATCACCCTGTGTCCGGCGTCCGTCCGTCCGTCGTCAACAATTTGACTGTTAACACTCTAGAAGTCACATTTTTTGCCCAATCTTAATGAAACTTGGTCAGAATGTTACCCTCCATAAAATCTTGGACGAGTTCGATATTGGGTCATCTGGGGTCAAAAACTAGGTCACCAGGTCAAATCAAAGGAAAAGCTTGTTAACACTCAAGAGGTCACAATTTTGACCCAATCTTAATGAAACTTGGTCAGAATGTTACCCTCCATAAAGTCTTGGACGAGTTCGATATTGGGTCACCTGGGGTCAAAAACTAGGTCAACAGGTCAAATCAAAGGAAAAGCTTGTTAACACTCTAGAGGTCACAATTTTGGCCCAATCTTAATGAAACTTAGTCAGAATGTTATCCTTAAAAAAGTCTTGGACGAGTTTGATATTGGGTCATCTGGGGTCAAAAACTAGGTCACCAGTCAAATCAAAGGAAAAGCTTGTTAACACTGTAGAGGCCGCATTTATGACTATATCTTCATGAAACTTGGTCAGAATGTTAATATTGATGATCTTAAGGTCCAGTTTGAATCTGGGTCATGTAGAATTAAAAACTAGGTCACCTGGTCAAATCAAAGGAAAAGCTAGTTAACACTGTAGAGGCCACATTTATGACCATATCTTAATGAAACTTGGTCAGAATGTTTATCTTGATGCTCTTTAGGTCAGGTTTAAATCTGTGTCATCTGGGGTCAAAAACTAGGGCACTAGGTTAAATCAAAGGAAAAGCTTGTTAACACTCTAGAGGCCACATTTATGACTATATCTTCATGAAACTGAGTCAGAATATTAAACTTGATGATCTTTAGGTCAAGTTCCAATCAGGGTCATGTTTGGTCAAGAATTAGGTCATGGGGGCAAATCATAGGAAAAGCTTGTTAACACTCTAGAGGCCACATTTTTGACTTTATCTTCATGAAACTTAGTCAGAATGTTAAACTTGATGATCTTTAGGTCAGGTTCGAATCTGGGTCATGTTGGGTCAAAAACTAGGTCACGGGGTCAAATCAAAAGAAAAGCTAGTTAACACTCTAGAGGCCACATTTATGAACATATCTTGATGAAACTTGGTCAGAATGTTAATCTTGATGATCTTTAGGTCAGTAGGTCAGGTGAGCGATACAGGGCCTTCATGGCCCTCTTGTTTCGAAAGCTTTGTTTATAGACATACCTTTGGTACTTTAAAAGATAATGAAATTGAGATATAGTAATATAGTACGTAATACAGTCAATCTAACAAAACTTGCACAAAAACATGACAGAAATCCAAAAACAGTCACTTCATATCAATTTGTCCCTTCAATAGTTTTTGTACTGTCAACTGTACGACCAAAAATGAATGTGTCGATCTCACCTTACACATGTGGCTATCGAAAGAGTATATCAGCAGTTCGATCAAATGGCAAATAAGCATGTACTTACATGCTTTTTTTTTAGCTCACCTGTCACAAAGTGACAAGGTGAGCTTTTGTGATCGCGCAGCGTCCGTCGTCCGTGCGTCCGTCCGTCAGTCCGTCCGTAAACTTTTGCTTGTGACCACTCTAGAGGTCACATTTTTCATGGGGTCTTTATGAAAATTGGTCAGAATGTTCACCTTGATGATATCTAGGTCAAGTTTGAAACTGGGTCATGTGCCGTCAAAAACTAGGTCAGTAGGTCAAATAATAGAAAAACCTTGTGACCTCTCTAGAGGCCATATTTTTCATGGTATCTGTATGAAAATTGGTCTTGATGTTTATCTTGATGATATCTAGGTCGAGTTTGTAACTGGGTCACGTGCGGTCAAAAACTAGGTCAGTAGGTCTAAAAATAGAAAAACCTTGTGACCTCTCTAGAGACCATACTTTTGAATGGATATTCATGAAAATTGGTCAGAATGTTCAACTTGATGATATCTAGGTCAGGTTCGAAACTGGGACACGTGCGGTCAATAACTAGGTCAGTAGGTCAAATAATAAAAAAACCTTGTGACCTCTCTAGAGGCTGTATTTTTCATGGGATCTGTATGAAAGTTGGTCTGAATGTTCATCTTGTTGATATCTAGATCAAGTTTGAAACTGGGTCAACTGTGGTCAAAATCTAGGTCAGTAGTTCTAAAAATAGAAAAACCTTGTGACCTCTCTAGAGGCCATTCTTTCAAATGGATCTTCATGAAAATTGGTCAGAATGTTCACCTTGATGATATCTAGGTCAAGTTTGAAACAGGGTCATGTGCCGTCAAAAACTAGGTCAGTAGGTCAAATAATTAAAAAAACCTTGTGACCTCTCTAGAGGCCATATTTTTCATGGGATCTGTATGAAAGTTGGTCTGAATGTTTATCTTGATGATATCTAGGTCAAGTTTGAAACTGGGTCAACTGCGGTCAAAAACTTGGTCAGTAGGTCTGAAAATAGAAAATCCTTGTAACCTCTCTAGAGGCCATACTTTCAAATGGATCTTCATGAAAATTGGTCAGAATGTTCACCTTGATGATATCTAGGTCAAATTCGAAACTGGGTCATGTGCAGTCAATAACTAGGTCAGTAGGTCAAATAATAAAAAAACCTTGTGACCTCTCTAGAGGCCATATTTTTCACTGGATCTTCATGAAAATTGGTCAGAATTTTTATCTTGATGATATCTAGGTCAGGTTCAAAACTGGGTCACATGAGCTCAAAAACTAGGTCACTATGTCAAATAATAAAAAAAAACAACGTCATACTCAGTTCAAAACTTGGTCATGTGGGAACAGGTGAGCGATTCAGGACCATCATGGTCCTCTTGTTTAAGAAAAACCTCCCGTTTCTTTGTTTACATCGCCATTTCTGCCAAGATGACATTGAATTCTCGCTTAAAAACCTGAGAGACATTAGTCCCCCTGTATGAGCTTACATGCATTGTACAGGTTCCATAACCCTGTTATGCAATTTTACAAAATTATGCCCCTTTTTATACGCCTGTTTGAAAAATGGGACTTATTATGGGAACGCCCCTGGCGGGCGGGCGGCGTCCACAGACATTGTCCGGAGCATATCTTCTACATGCATAGAGGGATTTTGATGAAAGTTGGCACAATTGTTCATCATCATAAAACGGAGTGTCATGTGCAAGAACCAGGTCCCTAGGTCTAAGGTCAAGGTCACACTTAGAGGTCAAAGGATACAAGAATGAAAACCTTGTCCGGAGCATTTCTTCTTCATGCATAGAGGGATTTTGATATAAATGTTCACCACCACGAGACAGAGTGTCATGCGCAAGAACCAAGTCCCTAGGTCTAAGGTCAAGGTCACACTTAGAGGCCAAAGGTCAGATACAAGAATGACTTTGTCCGAAGCATTTCTTCTTCATGCATGGAGGGATTTTGATGTAACTTGGCACAATTATACACCATCATGAGACGAAGTGTCATGTGCAGTTCCCTTCTTTAGAATTACTTCCCTTTGTTGTTACTATAAATAGCTTATATTGTAACTTTTTCATTACTAGTGGTAGGGAGAAATCGAGACCACTTTTCTGTAGTACAACATGCATGCTACATCCAATTTTGAGGTGTATTTTGACCAATCTCTACCTGGTAAAGATTTTTATGTGGACTTACAATTTTTTTTTTTTTTTTTTTTTTTTTAAGATTAACTTCCCTTAGTTGTTACTATAAATAACTTATATTGTAACTTTTTTTATAATTGACCGTAGGGAAAAACCAAGACCACTTTTCTGTGGTACAACATAGATGTTACTTTCCAATTTTAGGTGTATTTTAAGGTATCTCTACCTGGTAAGGAGTTTTTTTGTGGACTTGGAAAAACAAAAGACTTACAATGATTACTAAACAACCACAAAATTAAAATTCCATTTGCAAATCCATTTGCTAGAGTAAAGAAATTTGCTGTGACGGGCGTATATTGTGACATTCTGGCACTCTTGTTGGACTTCTATATTCATTCAATTGACAAAGATGTTGAATAGTCGAGTGTTGCTGTCGTCCAACATTTGACATAGAAATTAGTTAAGTTTCATATATCATTCCATATTTTGTCTGAACTGTTTGATATGCGACTTTGTTACCATCATGGTCACACATTGCCATAATATAGTGCAATACTTATCCAGTTCCACAAATACAGGAACATAATTTACATAATTTGTTTGTCTTATCTATTTTTCTTTTTTAAATTCTGTGGTAATATTTTGACCCCATACTTAATACATCAATTCTTTGTGTAATCATAGTCGGGCACATTGTCAGCAGACAGCTCTTGTGGTGAACTGTAATTGTGGTGACATTGTATATATGCATTGATTTAATATTATTAGCTCATCTGATTTTTTGAAAAAAAATGATGAGTTATTGTCATCACTTGAGCGGTTGTCGGCGTCGGCGTCTGCGTCGGCGTTGCCTGGTTAAGTTTTATGTTTAGATCAGCTTTTCTCCTAAACTGTCAAAGCTATTGCTTTGAAACTTGGAATACTTGTTCACCATCATAAGCTGACCCTGTATAGCAAGAAACATAACTCCATCTTGCTTTTTGCAAGATTTATGGCCCCTTTTGTACTTAGAAAATATCAGATTTCTTGGTTAAGTTTTATGTTTAGGTCAACTTTTCTCCTAAACTATCAAAGCTATTGCTTTGAAACTTGGAATACTTGTTCACCATCATAAGCAGACCCTGTACATCAAGAAACATAACTCCATCTTGCTTTTTGCAAGAATTATTGCCCCTTTTGGACTTAGAAAATCAGTTTTCTTGGTTAAGTTTTATGTTTAGGTCAGCTTTTATCCTAAACTATCAAAGCTATTGCTTTAAAACTTGCAACACTTGTTCACCATCATAAGCTGACCCTGTACAGCAAGAAACATAACTCCATCCTGCTTTTTGCAAGATTTATGGCCCCTTTTGGACTTAGAAAATATCAGATTTCTTGGTTAAGTTTTATGTTTAGGTCAACTTTTTCTCTTAAACTATCAAAGCTATTGCTTTGAAACTTGCAACACTTGTTCACCATCATAAGCTGACCCTGTATAGCAAGCAACATAACTCCATCCTGCTTTTTGCAATAATTATTGCCCCTTTTGGACTTAGAAAATCATTTTCTTGGTTGAGTATTATGTTTAAGTTGACTTTTCTCATAAACTATCAAAGCTATTGCTTTAAAACTTGCAACAGTTTTTCACCATCATAAGTGGACACTGTACATCAAGAAACATAACTCTATCCTGCTTTTTGCAAGAATGATGGCCCATTTTATACTTAGAAAATCGTGGGTAGGACAATATTTCTATTACACAAAAAAAATCAGATGGGCGTCAGCACCCGCAAGGCGGTGCTCTTGTATTTAATTCACTTTGACAGTACTTTAACAGACATTTTTGTTAACAAATTGCTTACAGGGTTAAACATTGATGGATGTTTTGTTACCGTCAGTGTTATACAGGGGCTATTTCTATATAACAAGATTGTGTCCTCACAATGTTTAGTATTGTTTGTTGACACTGGTGATATTGATACCTCAAGCTGACTGAGTCAATACTTAGCCAAACTGAACCTGTTTTTCAATAGTTTCTCATCCATTGATCTTTCTGTCACAGAAGTGTTTACTTTCTGAGGAGTTTGATACTTCACAGAGAATATGCAGAATTCTTTTAAGGCCAGAAAAAAAGACCTGTGTTTATGGTTACCAGAGCAATTAAATATTATCCCCAACAGCTATGTTTTTTCTTCTTGATTTTTTTTCTGCCAGTGACTTAGTTAGGTAAAAAAAAATTGTTACCCTAAACACAAGTATTTTTAATCTCCTATAATGAAAAACACTGCACATCATCAAGTCTCATAACTGGAGCAATGATAGATTCTGTGTTCCTAATGTTTGGATTGGTTGCTAGAGCAATGATAGATTTCGCATTCCTAATGTGATAGGTTCCAAGTTGCTAGAGCAATAATAGATTTCGCATTCCTAATGTGGTGATAGGTTTCAAGTTGCTAGAGCAATAGATTGTGCCTTTTTAAGGTGGTGATGGGTTTCAAATTGCTGGAGCAATTATAAATCCTTCGTCTTGCATTATAAGGGTGATAGGGACAACTGTATTGATGGGCCCTAGGTTGCTAGAGCAGTGATAGATTCTGCCTTTGTAATGTAGTGATATTTGGGTTCTAGGTTGCTGAAGCACTGAATGATTCTACCTTCCATAGTTGATAATAGGTTGTGGATTGCTAGTGTGATGATAGATGTTGAATATAGATTGATGCAGGTTTTTGCTAGCTGCAGCTGGCATAAAGTTTCCTAGGAATATATCCCACCCCCTCAAAATCCTACAGCAATGAATTAGATGGCATTAAGTTGATCAATAATTTACACCTTTTAATTACTGGGGTTGGCTGGCAGTTGTATAGGATTACTGTATTTACTGAAATAGGAGACATGAATAGCGTTCTTATTTTTGCTAGGTTATGGTGAATAAAATAAATGTAAATATAACATTTACCTGAAAAAATGGTCAAATTACTAGTTATCGGTAAATACTCGGGGATAATTAATTTAAGTTGAAAGTAGATTCTCTTTAATATATACTCAGTTGTGAGGACATTGGTAACTTGGTGTTTCTTGTTCACATAAAAATTGTTTTGACTAACATACTTGTAGGAGTTTCCAAGTAACACTGGCATTATACTTTAGGCAGATGATGGTTGACTGATTGATTACGTAGTATGTATTTAGATAAACACCATCTATCCACTGCTGATGGCAGAGGGATATAGTGTCCATCCCTCTGTCATCTTTGCATGTATCTTTCCATCGTCAGTGATTTCTTTGCTAAAACCACTGAATGGATTTTGTTGAAACTTGGCCTTGATGTTCTTTTGATGATCCTCACTTTCACTCCTCACTTTTCCCTATATGTATAATAGTGGAAACTCGAATAATCTTCTTGTGTGTTCCATGATGCCAGGGTGATGATAAATTCTGCCTTCCAAATGTGCTTGTGTGTTCCATGTTGCCAGGGTGATGAAAAATTCTGCCTTCCAAATGTGCTTGTGTGTTCCATGTTGCCAGGGTGATGAAAAATTCTGCCTTCCAAATGTGCTTGTGTGTTCCATGTTGCCAGGGTGATGAAAAATTCTGCCTTCCAAATGTGCTTGTGTGTTCCATGTTGCCAGGGTGATGATTGATTTGACTTCCCTTATGCTTTGAAGTGTTCCAGATTGCTGGCCCAATTTTAAAATAATTTCAAACAAATGGTTCTTGTGTGACCTTGTACAAGGATTTTCAAATTATTTCGATTTGTCAAGAAACATGGCTACCAGAGAGCTTGGTAACTTTTCCCTATTATGGGAACACCCCTGGCAGGCGGGCTGATGGATGGGTGGGCGGTGTCCGCAGACTTTGTCCAGAACATATCTTCTTCATGCATAGAGGGATTTTGATGAAACTTGGCACAATTGTTCACCATCATGAGATGGAGTGTCATGTGCAAGAACCAGGTCCCTAGGTCTAAGGTCAAGGTCACACTTAGAAGTCAAAGGTCAAATTCAAGAATGACTTTGTCCGGACTATATCTTCTCCATGCATGGAAGGATTTTGATGTAGCTTGGCACAATTGTTCACCATCATGAGGCGGAGTGTCATGCCCAAGAACCAGGTCCCTAGGTCTAAGGTCAAGGTCAAACTTAGAGGTCAAAGGATACAAGAATGAAAACTTTGTTCGGAGCATTTCTTCTTCATGCATGGAGGGATTTTGATATAACTTAGCACAAATGTTCACCACCACAAGATGGAGTGTCATGCGCAAGAACCAGATCCCTAGGTCTAAGGTCAAGGTCACACTTAGAGGTCAAAGGATACAAGAATTAAAACTTTGTCCGGAGCATTTTGAAAAATGGGAGTGACTTTTGCCCAAACTTTTTTTTGCAAGTGCAAAATCTCAAATAGAGATGATTACCATTTTCATTCACTTAACTTTCCATCTGCTGTAAATACGAAATCATTGGTGATGTTTCACACAGTATGCACTGATTGGTGCATGGACTGTTTTGCAGACTGCAATTTTGCAGTGACATTATGCAGTGACATTTCATTTACTCTGGGTTCAGTCTTTTTTAGGCTCATCTTATTAGCTCACCTTTCACATAGTGACAAGGTGAGCTTTTGTGATCACCCTTCGTCCGTCGTCAGTCCGTCCGTGCGTCAACAATTTCTTGTCTGCACAATAGTGGTTTCATTTATGATTTATTTTAACCAAACTTGCACACAACTTGTATCACCATAAGATCTCGGTTCCTTTCTTGAACTGGCCAGATCCCATTATGGGTTCCAGAGTTACGGCTCCTGAAAGGGCCAAAATTAGCTATTTTGACCTTGTCTGCACAATAGCAGCTTTATTTATAACTTGATTTTTACCAAACTGGCACACAACTTGTATCACCATAAGATCTTGGTTCCTTTCTTGAACTGGCCAGATTCCAATATGGGTTCCAGAGTTATGGCCCCTGAAAGGGCCAGAATTAGCTACTTTGACCTTGTCTGCACAATGGCAGCTTCATTTATGATTTTATTTTAACCAAACTTGCACAAAACTTGTATCACCATAAGATCTTGGTTCCTTTCTTCAACTGGCGAAATTCCATTATGGGTTCCAGAGTTATGGCCCCTGAAAGGGCCAGAATTAGCTATTTTGACCTTGTCTGCACAATAGCAGCTTCATTTATGATTTGAATTTAATCAAACTTGCACAAAACTTGTGTCATCATAAGATCTCAGTTCCTTATTTAAACCGGCCAGATCCCTTTATGGGTTCCAGAGTTATGGCCCCTGAAAGGGCCAAAATTAGCTATTTTGACCTTGTCTGCACAATAGCAGCTTCATTTATGATTTGATTTTAACCAAACTTGCACACAACTTGTATTACCACAAGATCTTGGTTCCTTTCTTGAACTGGCCAAATTCCATCATGGGTTCCAGAGTTATGGCCCCTTAAAGGTCCAAAATTGGCTATTTTGGCTTTTGCAGCCATATAGATACTTCATTTATGGTTTTATTTGATACAAACTTCCAAAATATCTTCAACAACAATAAATCTTGGATTCCATGACAAATCGGATCCAATCGTAGGTTCCAAAGTTATTTTATATCTGATTACCTCCCCTGGTTGTAATCAAAATGGATTTATATCAGTAAGTACTTATAGGACTTATTTGAAATTTCATTATTGTCATTAGTTGGACTGAGTTAATCAGGGTAGATAACTATGGACTGATTTTATGTCAAATTACCTCCCTTTATTTCAAATTAAAATGGGTATATCTCCGTAACTAATGAAGATACTGATCTGAAATTTCATTTACGTCAACAGATTTATTTGGCAGATCCTTCTTTTGTTCACTTACAATAATTTTCTTTTTAATTATTTTTAGTAACTTTTTTAGTATTGGCCATAGGCAAAAACCGAGACCAGTTTTCTGTGGTACAACATGGATGGTACCTCCAATTTTTAGGTATATTTTGACATATCTGTACCTTGTAAGAATTTTTTTTCTTTTTGGTTCAATTTCTTCCCTTTGTTGTTCCTGTCATTTCGACTTAGATATGTTTTCTGAGGACCTTCTTGTCCTCAAGTGCAATGATAACAGGTGAGCGATATAGGGCCATCATGGCCCTCTTGTTTTTAGCTCATCTGAGCAATGGTGAGATATTGTGATTGCTCGATGTTTGGCGTCTGTCTGTCTGTCTGTCTGTCGTCCATCAGCATTTAACTTGTGTATGCAGTAGAGGCTGTATTTTTCTACTGATCTTCATGAAATTTTGTCAGAATGATTACCTTGATGAAATCTAGGCCAAGTTCGAAAATGGGTCATCTGGGGTCAAAAAATAGGTCACTAGGTCATATCAAAGAAATAGCTTGTGTATGCAATAGGGACTGCATTTTACACTGAATCTTCATGAAATTTGATCAGAATGTTTGTCTGGATGAAATCTAGGTCAGATTTGAATGTGGGTCATTTTGGGTCAAAAACTAGGTCACCCGGTCAATTTGAAGAAAATACTTGTTTACACTAAAGAGATCACATTTTTCGTCCAGTCTTAATAAAAATTGGTCAGAATATTTGTTTCCATGAAATCATTAGGTCAAACATGTTCACACTGTTATGGTGTGTTTCTCAGGTGAGTGACCTAGGGCCATCTTGGCCCTCTTGTTGTTGTTTTTTTAATCTACAAGGGATTGTTGTCACTTGATCGTAGGCGTTGGCGTTGGTTAAATTTTTTGTTTAGGTCCACCTTTTCTCAAAAACTCTAGGAGCTACGGCTTTGAGACTTTGCATACGTTTATCAACTTTAGATGACTATGTAGGCCAAGAACCATAACTCTGATAAGCATTTTGTAAGAATTATGGCCCTTTTTGTTCTTAGAAAAGTTGATTTTCTTTATTAAAATATTTGGTTAGGTCCACTTTTCCTCAAATTTGTAACAAGGTACTTGAATTTCTTAATTATTTTCATGTAAATCATGCATAATTACCATCATGGAAATACAAAATACAGTAACTGTTATTCTGTGGCGTGTCTTTAAAGACTCCTACATAATAAATAACCTATTTAACAACGTCTTGTCATGAACTGCTTGATGGGTGACACAAAATTTGTCACAAACAATTATTATTTACATACATTCCATCTATTTCCAGGTCTGATATGCAGATATGAAATTGTCTCAAATCGAAAAAACATTCCATTTGTGATAGAAGTGAAGAACAAGGAAACGGGAGAGGCAGAGCTTAAAGTAAAAGAGGGGATGCTACTAAGCTATGAAAAGAGGAAACATTATAAGTTCAATATATTTGCCTACGATTGTGTAGATCCGCCATACAACAAAAAATCAAACAGGTAAGGAATGAAAGTATAATGTTACTGA
The DNA here is from genome assembly GCF_021730395.1 of Mercenaria mercenaria. Lineage (NCBI taxonomy): Eukaryota > Metazoa > Mollusca > Bivalvia > Venerida > Veneridae > Mercenaria > Mercenaria mercenaria. Next base: position 38,751,480 of record NC_069374.1, read on the forward strand.
TATTTCAAGTGCATACTCCAGGGACACAGTTTGAGAGAGATGTGAGTGATTTACATACAGACCATAATTATGGAATATTTGTTATGGTCTGCAGGTAAAAAGTAAATAATGAGTGGGTTTTCGTCCTTCCATAAAACTAGGTGATAGTACAAGTCCCATAAACTGACATGCATTTTGGCCAAATTTTGTCACCTTTCCTGGTTAAAGTTTTGCATGCAAGTACATATAGCTATTATATAAAGGCATATATGGCTTAGAATATCCTAGTTAGAGTTTTAATTAAAGTTTTGCATACAAGTTACAATGTCCAAAACTAATGCAGATATTGATTTGAAATTTTATTTGTGTCTTCAGAGTTATAAAACTAGGTGATAGCATCAGGTCCCATAACTCTAATATGTATTTTGGCCAAATTATGCCCCCTTTTTAAATCCTGGGTAAGTTTTACATGCAAGTTAACATCTCCAAAACTAATGCAGATACTCGATTGAAACTCTGTAGATATTTTAACAATTAGGGTATTATTCCTGCTTCTGGGACAACAGTTTGAATAGTCAAGCACTGGCTGTCTTACGGACAGCTCTTGTTGCAGCTAACAATTAACACTTCCATATATTATATTACTTTAGAACTGAACAAAATGAACAGTTTTTCTTACTTGGCACAAATGTACCTCATAATAAGACGATGTGTCATGCCCAACTTTCAGACCCCTAACTCAAAGGTCAAGGTCACACTTAACAGTCAATTGTTAGCATGGCATGAACAGGGTCTGCTTCGTATCCGGTCCATAACTCTGTCATTCATTAAGGGATTTTAACATCAATTGGCACAAATGTTCCCCATGAGGAGACGACTTGTCATGCGCAAGACCCGGATCCCTAGCTCAAAGGTCAAGTTCACAATTGGAGGTCAAAGGTCAGCAGGGCTTTTCTCCTGTCTGGTCCATAACTCTCCCATCCATGAAGGGATTTTAATATCACTTGGCACAAATGCACCTCATAATAAGACGATATGTCATACCCAACTTTCAGACCCCTAGCTCAATGGTCAAGGTCACACTTAGCAGTCAAATGTTAACATGGCATGAACAGGGTCTGCTTCATGTCCAGTCCATAACTCTGTCATTCATTAAGGGATTTTAATATCACTGGCACAAATGTTCCCCATGAGGAGACGACGTGTCATGCGCAAGACCCAGACCCCTAGCTCAAAGGTAAAGGTCACAATTGGAGGTCAAATGTCAACAGGGCTTTTTTCCTGTCGGTCCATAACTCTGCCATCCATGAAGGGATTTTAATATTACTTGGCACAAATGTTCCCCATGATGAGACGATGTGTCATGCGCAACACCCAGAACCCTGGCTTAAAGGTCAAGGTCACACTTTGAGATCAAAGGTCAGTAGGATTTTATAACTTTGTTCATGCAAGGCAGGATTTAGATATCAGTTGGCACAAATATTTCCCTGGATGAGACAATATGTCATGCGCAAAACCTGGGCCCTAAGTCTAAGGTCAAGGTCACACTTCGAGGCCAAAGGTCAGATACAAAAAATGACTTTGTCGGGAGCATTTCTTCTTCTTCAATAACTTGAGAACCACTACCAGAATGTTGAAACTTCATAGGATGATTGGTCATTCAGAGTAGATGACCCCTATTGATTTTTGGGTCACTCTAATAAAGGTCAAGGTCACAGGGGCCTGAACATGGAAAACCATTTCCGATCAATAACGTGAGAACCACTAGACCCAGAATGTTGAAACTTCATAGGATGGTTGGACATGTCAGTAATTTGAGAACCATTTGACCTAGAAATTTTTAATTTCATAGGGTGATAGGACTTATAGAGTAGATGACCTCTATTGTTTTTGGGCTAACTCTATCAAAGGTCTAGGTCACAGGGGGCTGAACATAGAAAACCGTTTCCAATTCATAACTTGAGAACCAGAAGGCCCAGAATGTTGAAACCTAGTGGGATGATTGGACATGCCAAGTAGATGATCCCTATTGCAGCCAACCATCAGTGTCTCTTTGACTTTTGCTCCTGTCCCCTATTGACTTCTTGCCTATATGACTATGCATTGGGGGAGACATGCGCTTTTTTCTTCTAGTTACCCTATATCTGCTCTTGACAACACTTTCTGGATTGACAGACAAGGTAGCTTTTCCTGACTGCTCTCACATTTCCAGGCGAATTACTGATCTTTTATATGTTACTGATTATTGTAGGAAGTTGTTTTGCCAAATATCCATAATTTATTTTCATCACAGAAAATGCAAACCAGTAACTGCCTTAGTACATTCAAGTACCATTTCAACTGCAACTTATTGTCAGACTTAATCATGCAAAGAAAAAGAAACTATCTGTAATTAATGCATTTTCCAGACATATTTACATAAAGTAAACTGTTCAGTCAATTGATTATATGCCTGATGGGAAGTTGTGTGATGTGTTGCCAATTGTCTACATGTTAAATCTACTGTAGCTGCAGGATTACCAACAGAAAACCTAAGTTCTACCATTGTTAAAACTGTTATAATATGGGTATATTTTCAATACCTGAAACAGTTTTCAAATGTTGACTGTAATAAGATAATGTGCAAAGCTCAACTTGCAGCGATGTCAGTAAGTTCCAGGTCAAGGCTATAGGGTGAGGTTGAAAGTCATAGGTAGTTCTTCAAGTCCTCTGCATATTATATAGCTCACATGAGCTATGTTAAGGGTGAACTATTGGTATAGATAGGTGTTCCAACTCCAGCAACATTTTTCAGCCTCCCCATCCATACATATATCCCAAAAGTCAAGTCTTTAGAGGCAACATTTTCTATCTCATCTTCATAAAATTTTGTTAGAATATTTTTCACTATGAAATATGTAAAGTTTGAAACAAGGTTACCAGAGTCTAAAACTAGGTCCGTAATAGGTCAAATTATAGAAAAAAAACAATGACAAGTGAAGGATTTTCAAAAAAGTAACCAACTTATTATG